>NW_012156430.1:0-99150 GCF_000151545.1 Saprolegnia parasitica CBS 223.65
GCCGACGACCAGTGCGCGTGGTCGGTGTCGACACCGTCAGGGGTACGCGTCCGTTGATACACCGGCGCTGGCTTGAGGCGCTTGTGCTCGAGCACGACGGCCCTTGCGCCGGCCGACCGTACTCGTCACCAGTGCTCGTGAGCGCAACGAGCAAGTCCACGAGCTCATCCATCGTCGCTGGGTCGTCGCGACGCAACGCAGAGTGCGCAAGGAGCACGACCGTGTGCTCAGGGCACGTGTGGCGGCAGAAGATGTCGATGGCAAGGCTGTTGGGCGCACTCATCTTGCGTTGCAGATGGGGAGATACCGCAAGTGCTCGCTCCACGTCACACCGTACTGCTTGGGCTTCCTCATGAGCTCCAGGAGCTGGTCGCTCAGCAGCTTCGTGTTGTACTGAAGCTGGACCTGGTCGACGAAAACATATTATTCATGGGCTTTATATTTCTTACCTTGCACCATTAATATACCTCTCGGATGCATAAATTATCCACTATGCAATTAGAGAGAGTCGACTGTAGTGTAATGATCACTTTTTGCCGGCAGCAATCTGATGGTGCCCTACAGCAATCAGCAAGCGAGCTGGCGACGCAGGGCTGGCGAGCAGCCGCCACGATGCGCGCGCCAACGGTGTCGCGGCGGAGGTGGTCGCCACGTGCGCGCCTGGTCAATGACGCCTCGCGGCGGCTTTTATGTTGTGGTCGAACCAGGCGGCCAAAACTCCAAACTTTTCAATCGATTGGGAAATCATACGGAGCCGATCAGTGCAAAAGCGACGGGCCAGTGCGCAAGCGAGATGGAGTCACCGCTGGACGCCCGCCCGACCAAGGCCTCGAGCACGGTGCGCAGTCCAGGCCAAGACATCGCCCACCTCATGGTTCTTGTGCCATAGAAGAAGAAGATCCTGCTTGTTACCGGCGCGCTCGTCATTGTCGCAGGCGCCGCCGCGGCCATCGCAGTTGTGACCACCTCGTCGAGCTCGTCGACCGTGTCGACGTCGCCGCAGGTGGCAACGACGGAACCGATTGCCGTGACGACGCCGACACCAGTCGCGACGCCAGCGCCGACAACGACGATTCCTGTCAAGGTCAAGACGCCACACCACATCAAGATGCCACCGGCGCCGCCGGCCTCGGACATTCCGACCAAGCCCACGTGTCCATCGAGTCGCAAGGCCGAGAAGGGCGACACGGTCTTCATGACGCTCGACGACGGGCCGTCGATCAAAGGCCGGAAGAACCTCCTCACAGCGCTCATGCAGATCAACCAAACGATTAGCTTTTTCGAGTCGTCCTACAACTTTTGCGGCGCCGAGACGTACTACGAGCAAGAATTGCACTGCCAGTCGCCGAGTCCGTACAGCGAAGTGACCGACCTCTTTGCCTATACCATCAAGGCTGGCCACTTTCTCGCTGCGCACTCCAACACGCACTACTATAGCAACTCGTCGCGGCTCTGCGAGTACGCCAACATGGCCAAGTTCACCAAGATCGACGCGCAGTACGAATCGTGCGGCAACACGCCAGTCGCCGACATGGTTCGCGGCGCACTGCGTATCCAGACGGCCCTCAACAACGAATCGCTCTGGGACAACGATGACGAGTTTGCCATGTACCAAAAGGCGATGGCCAATATTTGGACGTACGCGCGGCTGCCGTGCACGAGTGCATGGCGGCTCCCAGGATACCAAAAGATCACGCTGCTCGGGCCAAAGGACGGACTCCAGCCCGAGCTTGGCGCCCGCACCGAGGTGGCAGATGCCATGTTTCGAGGCTCGCTGCCGTGCCGGAACGAGACCTTCCAGAGCAAGCCGTGGAACACGATTGGGTGGGACGTCGAGGTGCGTCCGGACGGCGCCAACAACCTCCCGCCCAAGTGCAACATTTTTCGCATCATCGAACAAGGCTTTGGTGGCGGCCACGACCCGCAGCGTCGGCAAGAGGTCGTTGTGCTTGGCCACGACTACCACTACGACACGCCTGAGAAGGCCAAGCTCTTCCGTGACGTTCTCGTCGAGCTCAAGCTCCAGGGGTATGCGCTCGACACGATCGACCACCTCAAGACACACTAACAAATTACACATTTACAGAGTCATGGGCTATACTCTTGTACACTACGAAAACCAGGAATGAGGCGAGTGCTTACCATGGGTCTGTCAGTTTTGAGCTCGCTGCAACGCATTGTAGGTAACGCATCGACAGACAATATGTGCACCAAGGTGGGTTGAGGTGCAGAAGAGCGCCCCAAGCGGAGCCTCTCACCTGTCCACTGGCTTCCGCGCTCCAAACTTCCGCGCTCCAAACTTTCAGTCAGTGAGTCACGCCACATGAACGGGGCGTGATTTGCCTGAGCAGCGGCCAAAGGGTCGTCGAGTGGCATACCTTTGAGCACGTAGTACTAGCAGAGCAAAGTGGAGAGAACCTTCCTTTGCAACCACCAAGTATTTTCCTTCTTATAGTGATCACGAGCTGTGATCAGTGCGGCTCTACGATATAGCACCGCATCTGATACTACCCAGGCTGGTACACCTCCGACCTGCGCAAACCGATCAGCTCTGACGCTGCTATACGCACGCCATGGCGTTGCGCACGGGTTCAATTGAATGATCATACTATCTGCGTCGTTTGCAAACTGCTGGGTGGCGTCTCTCGTGGGGCTGTCGGGATGTATTAGCTGCGCGTCATTGACGATTCTAAAACCCGGTTCCCTTCACCCATATCTTTCGCCCCTCGGACAGAGCCTCGCAGAGGTTTCTACGCTCCACCTCGCTCGCGCCATCGAGCGCTGACCCTTGTCGCACCGGCGCGCTTCCAAGATTTGCACTGGTCGTGCTGGTCGTGTGGCAAAGTGCAATCTCATTACGCGCCTGTGACACATCCAGCAGTTGGCCAATCACAGTGCCCTTTCGTCAACGCCAGCAAGATCAACGGTCACTTGACCGACCAAGCAGCCTATACATATATCGTTCAGGCACGTACGCTGTGGCTTGCCAAGCGCGTCGCACGACCGAGCATGAGATAGCCAAGTCTATGGCTCTGGGGACATAGATCCTCTGCCGCAGCTCTGCGCGTGAGCTTGTTGGCTTCTCGGGAGGGTGCTGCATATTCACTCGAATATTTGGGCGTATCCGGTCGCGTGACACAGCACAACAGGACCTTCCGGCGCTCGAGCAACACCTGCTCGGTCGATGCCATTTCCCAACTAGCTCTCGCCTCTCGAGACGAGACCAGTATTCCCGCTCTGTACTAGCATGCCGCCCGTTGAGACACCGCCGGCCATCATGGAGTCGCCCGTCGACCGCCAAGTCCAAGGAGGCAAGGTACAAGGCCTCATGACGCCAAACCATCCGATCTCATGCTGGCTCCGTACTAATAGCGCAAAAAGCTCTTCCTGGGTGTCGGCGCGCTCGTCATCGTCGCCGCGGCCGCGACAGCCATTGCCGTTGCGACGACCGCCAAGTCCAGCACGGCCTCGAATGGCAACAGCGACAACACAGTCGTGACGCCGCAGCCGCCGTCGATCGCGATTCCGGTCCCCAGCGCGACCGGCGCGCCTGCGTCCGTCCTCAAGGTCAAGACGCCGCACAACATCAAGATGCCGCCCGTGCCGCCGGCCACGGACATTCCGACCAAGCCCACGTGTCCATCGAGTCGCAAGGCCGAGAAGGGCGACACGGTCTTCATGACGCTCGACGACGGGCCGTCGATCAAGGGCCGGAAGAACCTCCTCACGGCGCTCGCGCAAATCAACCAAACGATCAGCTTTTTCGAGTCGTCGTACAACTTTTGCGGCCCCGAGACGTTTTACGAGCAAGAATTGCGCTGCGAATCGCCGAGTCCGTACAGCGAAGTGACCGACCTCTTTGCCTATACCATCAAGGCCGGCCACTTTCTTGCTGCGCACTCCAACACGCACTACTACAACAACCAGTCGGCCTTGTGCGAGTACGCCAACATGGCCAAGTTCACCAAGATCGACGCGCAGTACGAATCGTGCGGCAACACGCCGGTCGCCGACATGGTTCGCGGCGCACTGCGAATCCAGACGGCCCTCAACAACGAGTCGCTCTGGGACAACGAGAAGGAGTTTGGCATGTACCAAAAGGCGATGGCCAATATTTGGACTTACGCGCGGCTGCCGTGCACGAGTGCGTGGCGGCTCCCGGGCTACCAAAAAACGACACTCCTCGGTCACAAGGACGCGATGCAGCCCGAGGCCGGCGCCCGCAATGATGTGGCCGACGCCATGTTCAAGGGCTCGCTGCCGTGCCGGAACGAGACGTTCCAGAGCCAGCCGTGGTATTCAATTGGGTGGGACGTCGAGTGGCGCTGGGAGTCGCTCACCGATATGCAAGCGGCGAAATGCGCCATGTTCAAGACGATTGAAGGCAACTTTGCGTGGGGCGGCCGCGACGCGCAGCGCAAGCAAGAGGTCGTTGTACTCGGCCACGACTACCATTATGACACGCCTGCCAAGGCCAAGATGTACCGGGACCTCCTCGTCGAGCTCAAGCTCCATGGGTATGCGCTCGACACCGTCGACCACTTGAAGATCTACACCTAACCCCATCGCACGCATCTACACGCCTTTTGCTATCGTCTTCATATTGCAACCGACATTGACAGTCGTGTGTGAGGGTTACGAAAGTACAAAGGTAGGCTTCGCGCCAGCCTACAGTATGTTGAACGCGCTGATAACCAGCCACTCGAAGGACGTTGGGATGAGCAGCGACAACCTCCGTGGTTGCACTCGACGAGGACGAGACAGAGAACGATGCAGTGCGTATTGCCTGTCGACGAGGAGAGTGCAGTGGCAATATTGCCGCGCAGAGAACCGACCACAGCTGGAGCAACGAGAAGGACATCCACCCGAACGAGCCTATTCGGCATTGAAGTTGGCATCGCTGCGATCATGATATACTTTTCTCGGCTCCTGTGCATCCAGTCGTACCCGCAGTTATGGGAAAGCGACATTGTCATCCGGTCGCATATTGCGACGCGCGACTACAATTTGTACGCTTCATGACGATAGCGCCACCCAGTGCGCAAGCCGCGAGGGCTGTACTTCCTTTTCCCGCGTCTTCTGGGTGCTGAATAGACGTGACTTGTTACCAAGAGATGGACTTCGTCGGAGCTACATGTAGTATGGCTGGTTGGCTCGAAAACCGACCGCGATGTCCTTCGCAGACACTGCAACGGACTGCATGACGCAAGTCGAAGAAATTGCTTGTAGTCGATCCGATGTTTTAGTTGGTAGAACGAACTCAACTTCTACTAGTTGGCTTGGCCCATGACAAGGGAGCTCTTACCGACCGGTAGCCCAAGACGCCAAGACGAGAATGAACTTGAGCAACCAACTCCTCGCAGAATCGGCCATACTAGATACCGTCTGCACAAACTCCTCGCATCCGACCAAGTTGCGTGTTTTTCGACCTTTGCCATTCGACCTTCGACCTTCGAACTTCGACATTCAACTTCGACGTTGCTGGATTTGCGGCGTGAGATGGACGACATCTCATCACCCGGCGGCGGGTCGCCCGAGGGCAGCAGCACTGCACCGAGAAAAGGCCGCCCGCTGCGGTCACTATGGAGCGTCTTCACCAACAAGGCCAACGCGCACATCATCGCGGAAGGTCCGCGGGCGCCATGCAAACATTGCAACAGCGTCGTGATGCACCACAACAAAACGGCGTGCGTCGAGCGCCACCTGCGCAAGTGCCGCACCGTTCGTGAGCCTCATGGCCTCGCTGCCCGAAGCACAGCGCCCAGAGTGGTACGTGCGTCCGCCCAAGAAGGCGCCGTCTGAAGCGGGCAATGACGGCAAGGCCGCGCGGGAGCGCCGCATCCTCGCACCCGAGATCGTGTCGCTGAACGTTGGCGGCACGCTATTTCAAACGACGAAAGACACGTTGTTGCAACATGAGCACTCGCTCTTCCACCTCATGCTGGCCACGCCGCCAAGCCACAACCACGGTACACACTGGACGTTGGATCATCCTGCTCACGCGATCGACGATTAGACACGTACTTTATCGATGTGAACCCAAAGGCGTTCGAAGCTGTGCTGGACTACCTCCGGTATGACGAGCTCTGTCTCGACGATATGACAACGTGGGAGCGCAAGAAGGTGCTCAAGACATTTGCCTACCTCAAGCTGCCAGTGCCCAACGTCGGGTGGGACCCATCGACCGGCGTTATCTCGACGCGCAATGGCTTCTCGCCGGGCGGCACCATGTAATACTATCTACGTGTTTTATTCGTTTCCGTCTTGCTGCCTCCAACGAGTCGCATGGTGGCACGACATGGATAGAGGCATGGAATTAGGTCAAGTAGAGGAAGAGCACCGACGCACACATAAACGCGGTCACACCGACGACTTTGTGCGCGTGCTCGGCGGCCATGAAGAGCTGTCTCTGCAGCACCTCGGTCGCTCCTGCGATCTCTTCTTGAACCTCGTCGTCGAGCTTGGGCAGTGACTAGACGCTCTATCCATTGACATCAAGAAGATCCAAGTGCAATATCGCGGCATACGTGGCAGCACGAGCCGTTGAGATTCGATGCTCGCGAGATAAGCAGCCGACCAACGCCTCTACGCACGGCCGTCACGTTGGCTTCGAGTACCGGCGACGCGGACGCAAGTCCTGCGGCCGCAAGCAGGCAGAGGCCGGCCGCGATCCGACGTCGCATCAACGCCCCGGGCTGTCGAAGGCCAAAGATAGATTGCCGCACCTCGATGCTGATTGGCTCGCTCCTCGCAAGCAGGCTTATCTAATGATTTGAACATATAAAGCGCTCGGTTGATGCCAGATGGCGGCCACCACCTCATCCAGCTCTGTCCAGCTCATCCCGTGCAGTATCTCGCCGTACATGCCGGTACTATTATGAGACGATTGTGGCTTGCTCGTGCTTCGGTGCTGCGATGTGGGCTAGCGCAACTGCATGTCGGTAGCAAGCGGCAGTGATATGGCCCAGATATGGCCGGCAAGCTTCTGGCACCTCGCCCAAGGACACCACGTGTGCTGGTCTGTGAAGTCCAAGTAACCGCTATACTAGTATACAACGTGTATGTATCACTTGATATGAGCCGCAACGGACGGGAACAATCGAATCTGGGAGCAAATAAGATTGCAGCCGAAACCATATAACGGCTCGGTTTCGCGGTCTTGGATTTCTTACGCTCCATACAAGTACACCAGCGTGTAGGTGTCACACGAGCGTCTACTGTTAACACTACTATAATATAGTAGTTCTTACCTTGACAGTAGGGAGTTGGGTCGGCGGGAGTGGCACCGCTCGAGTTCTTTGTCGCCCGACGAGGTTGTCGAGTACCGACAGGCGGTCAAAAATATTAAAAATAATAATAATTTTAATATTCAAATTGGCGGCTTCTAAAATCTCCCTGCAGAAAAACGATCTGCCCGTTTCCTCTTGATTCAATTGTATTTTTATCTCGAGCCATCCTGTAGACTCGGTGTTTGTAGCGACTGTGCGTCGGGAGCGAATATTAATAATCGACCCCACCAAATGCTCATCCCCGTGCATTCCGTAAATAAAGCCATCACGAAGATGAGGCCGATGGCGTCGGAAGCATGCGGCTGGAGCATGGGCTGGCTGTACATGCTTGGACTGCTCTCGCTCTGTGTACATGTGGCCACGGCGGCGTCGCCCATGGCCACGACCATCGAGTACAGCTTTGACAAGGTCCGCGCCGGCGGCGTCCTCGGCTCGATCCACGTCGTGTACCCGACGCCGTCCTCGACCTTGGTCACGATCCTCGCCGACATTGACATGCGCGCGCTCAATATGACACAAGTCCACGCCTTGCACCCGAGCTGCGGCCACCACATCAAAGAGTACAAGTGGTATCTCGTCGTGAACGAAATGGGCATGGTGCCCATCGTCGGCTTCCTCGACAAGTGCGACCACTTGGACTTCACGCGCGTCGTCACGCCGCCGACGGTACCTTCGCCATGGCCTCTCGAAGTGTGACGCTCATGTGCACGGCCTGTAGATTGAGGCGCTCTCGGCCCTCTTTGTGGACGATGCGACGTGCTCCAAGCCGACAAGCGTCGCAAAAGACCGCCTTCTGGCCGCCCACGATAGTCGCCACAACGTGAATTTGTCCCACCAGCTCGGCCGACTCGTTGTCGAGGACGGACGCATCTCCCAAGCATGGCACAATGTCTCGTTTCCGGCGTACGGCCACGTGACGCCGCGCTGGAGCATCGTGCTGCACGCAGTTTGCGGCGACTCGAGCCCGCCCGTGGTCTGCGCGCAGGTGGACTTTGAGCTCAAGGTGACGAACCGCGTCCAGGAAGCCCACGCGCTCTTGGGCATTGCGAGCTTTGTCGTCGCGTCGAGTCTCCTCCTCTTTTTAACTTAACTCCTCCGCCCTCGCAATCCTCTTCCACATGGCTCCTGGCATGACGATTGAGGAGTACCATACGTACGTTATGAGCTAATACTCCTCGAGCAAGAAGCAGAAGTGCCGCCGCTATACCGCGCACACAGTAGGTGGGATGACACGCGATCGGCCGTCACGCAAGCACTGACGACGCGCCACGCACATGTCGCATCGAGCGCAACACCAACGAGTTGTGCGTCGGCTGGTGTCTGCAGGGCGCGCGACAGCAAGTGCCCCGAGTCGACGTCCCAGAGACCGACTTCGTGCGCGCTGGCGTGGCCGCACAGCACCGTCTCATTCGCGTCCTAATCCGCAGACCCATATATCACTCCACACGACCACCCTGTCAAGGACGCACCACTGCGAGCCGCGTGGCATGTGCCTGCGCTGGTGCCGGCAATGCGTACGTCAGCACTGGTGCGCGCAGAGCGCGGAGGTCGTAGCGCTCGATGCCGCCGTCGCGCGCCCCGAGGATGCACGAGACGTCGTTGCGGAGGATCGCCACGTCGCTGATGGACGCGGCGCGGGGCAGGTTCAGTTGCAAGCACGCTGTGTGCGCCCGGAGGTCCCTGCATGTTTGCTCGTCTATCAAGGCAACACGATCGTTCAACGTACCAGAGCCAGGCGACACCGCTGCGCGTGCCGTTCAGAAGCACTTGGCCCTACGCGACGACCGAGGTTCATGACGTGGCAGCGACAGGTGACGACGTACGCAGCTCAGAAAGGCTTGTGCAAAAACATCGGAGTTTGCGCTCGACGACGGCCCTCGAACGCGCTGGTTGTGCTCGATATCTACGACCATGGCCCGCGCCTTCCTACACCGCGTACGGTGAGCGTAGCGACAGCAGGCGGCGCACTCTACTTGTGGGTCGCTCCGACGGCGACGTGCGTCGACTTGTGGGGATGCCTACGGCGCGCGGTATGCAAGGCAACATGGCGAGCGACAGGACTCACCACGCAAGACACCACGCGTCCTGAAGAGCTTGGTTCTACCGACCATCATGAGCATGCTACGACGGGTTGTCGTCGTACGTAAAGCAGCGTATTCTCGCGATGCACACGAAGAAACCCTGGACGATTGGCACCACCGAGCGCCGTGTAGCCAAGCGCTGGCGTACTACTTTGGTAGGCTCGCTGCCACTGTACGCGCGTCATCTAATCCGAGCACGTTGACGTCTTCAGCAGTCGTTGCAAAGGCGTCGTACTTGCAGCGCAGCGTCCGCTGCAATCTCGACGCTGCTTTGGACACCTGCCTCTGTCAATTCGCACACGGCAATACTGCCGGTGGCATCTAGAGCACACGTGTGACATTGTGTAATGGGAAAAGGGCGAGCATTAGTACCTGCGACGGCGAGCCGGCCATGGGCCAATGCCATGTCGACCGGTCGGTACACGGGCGACAGAAGCGACGTGATGCAAGGGGCCTGCGCGAGGCTTAGCGCATCGTACGCACAGCTTGTTCAATGAAGCGAATGTACTACCTTGCGCCACACAAGACGCGCGAGATCGTGGTCGTGACGACTTGTCCATTCAGCGCGCACTTGGCGCATCGAAAGGAACGTTGCGACGTTGGACCGACCGTCGAAGCGCCGCGCGGAGCTCGCTGTAGGTGTCGACACAACGAGCTTGTGCAGGCTTAGATGCGTCTTCGCGGGCGGCTTGCCGCGAAAGTACTTTTTCTGCTCGGCGTCGTAGTAGAACCCTGGCATCGCGCGGGGCGTGGGCGCCGGTGTTGGCTCGGGCGCCGGTGTGGTGTGGCTCGCGCGCTGGGCCTCGAGAGCTGCTAGAAAGGCTGCGCTGGGCTCATTCGTTGCAGCTGCGCGCTTGGCGGGCTTGCGCTTCTTCGTGGGCCGGCCATAGTCCCGGCCCGCGTCTGTCTTCCTCGCCATGCCGATAGTCGGAATCGATTGGCTCGTTGGCTCTTTCGCACGCGCGTTTGATTGGTGGACACAAAATGATCGGTTCGTGGCTCGATCGGCTTTTTGCTGTCTAGAAAATGCAGACAAGACACCCAATATACCACCTCTACGGCAATCGCGTCCCAGTCACAGCCATGGAGGCTGCTGCTGCTAGATATTTATACCAGCACACATTATCGATGGACGAAGACGGGCCGCGATATCTCGTCCTGAATCCATGAATCCAGCAAACAACTGATCTTTTCTATTGGCCACGTTTGATTGGCTGGTTGGAATCCAGACACTTTGATTGGCCAAAAGAAGTTTCAAACTTCATCATGCTTCGACGCAGCTTGGCGCGCCTCCCGCTCCGGCGGCTTCTCCATCATGCAAGCACGACGCCCAAGAAGACAGTCGTCGTGGGCATGTCGGGTGGCGTCGACTCGTCTGTGACTGCGTACCTCCTGCACCAAGACAAGTCGCTGCATGTGGTCGGCCTGTACATGAACAACTGGGACAGCTCGGACGAGGAAGGCAAGGCGACGTGCCCCGCCGATATGGACTACGAGCTCGTGCGCCAAGTGTGCGAAGAGATTGGGATCGAGTGCACACGCGTCGACTTTGTCCAAGAGTACTGGAACAACGTGTTTGAGCCGTGCCTGGACCAGTTTGCCAAGGTAGAGAGAGGCCCGCGATAGCTCTGCTGCATCTTCGTAGGGCTTGACGCCCAACCCCGATGTCCTCTGCAACAAAGAAATCAAGTTCGACGTCTTCGCCAAGCATGCCATGGCCCTCGGCCCTCGGCGCCGACTACATTGCGACGGGGCACTACGCGCAGCTCAAGCGATTGCCCAATGGCACCAATGCGCTCTACGCCGCAACAAGGACCAGAGCTACTTTCTCTCGCACGTCACGGGCGCCCAGTTCCAGCGCGTACCTCTACAACCCATGGTCCAATCGTCCGATACTTCAAGTAGGTCATCTTCCCGCTCGGTGGTCTCTGCAAGCCGCGCGTCCGAGAGATCGCCGCCGAAGCGAACCTCTGTACCGCTGCCAAGAAGGACAGCGTGGGCATTTGTTTTATCGGGAAACGCTCCTTCGGCTCGTTCCTCTCGCAATATGTGCCGCCCCGCCCGGGCTCGTTCGTCTCGGTATCTTGCACGTGTTCCATGATGGCTCATAACGACGACGCACAGGTTGTCGACGAGCAGATCATGCACGCCCATGACGGCTACAGTGCATACACAATTGGACAAGGAGCTAAAGTCTCGGGTTTACCCACGAAATGGTCCGGTCTCCATAGACATTGTATCAAGATATCAATCAGGTTCCCATCTCCGGATAGGTTTGTCGTCGGCAAGCGTGACGAAGACGCCGCCGTCTTTATCGCCCCCGGGACGCACCACCCGGCGCTCTTCTCGGACGAAGTGTTTGTCCGCGCGTCGGCCTTCAACTGGATCCAAGGCCACATGCCGGTATACGGTCCCGTGCACGAGTATCCTCTTGAGCTGGAAGCGTCGTAGGTGGCGTTGGCCGAGAATGGCCGTCTGCGTTGCCAGTACCGGGCTCGCTACCGCCAGCCATTGGCGTACTGCACGATTTCGATGGCCTCGGTGGACGATGTCACGTCTGGCCTGAGCGTCTACCAACCGATGGCCGCGGCGCCAACCGACGAGCCATATTTGCGCGTGCAGTTTGACGTGCCGCAGCGGGGGGTGTCGCCCGCGCAGTCGCTCGTCTTGTACGAGGACGACGGTCTTTGCTATGGCGGCGGCCCGATCCTCGGCGCAGGCCCTTCGTACTGGGAGCAGCAAAAGCCGTTGCCGTCACCCCTCTTTGACTGGAGCATGTAAGGGCAAATGCATTGAAACACGTCATGTTGGATGCAGACGCCTTCCACGCCATCATTAGGTCAAGTAGGAGTGAACAATGAGGGCGAGGGCGTTCGGGCGATTGACGGCGCTTGGCGCCAAACACTGGCGAATAAAGTCCTAGAAACGTTACGTCAGCATCCAATAAATGACAAGTTGTCCACCTTGGCATCGTCGTGGATGTTGTCGGGGCGGGCCGGAAACGAAAGCGACGGTCCGGTCTTGAGGCCGTAGGACGAGAGAAGCACGCCATATGCAACCTTGTCGGCCGGGCAGAGGTCCAAGACTCCGTCGCAGAACGGGTGCTGGCCGTAGAGCATTTCGTAGAGCAGAATGCCGATCGCCCAAATATCGGCGCACGCGTTGGTCGTTGTCTCGACGTTCGTATCGCGCGAGGGAGTCCAGTGCCGAAAGCTCTCGGGCGAGAGGTACATGACGCGGCGACTCGGCATCGCGAGAATGTCACGGGGCGTCACGTGGTAGATCGTGTCGCGGCGGTTCTGGATCGACTTGACGCTCGTGAGACGCACGTCGAGATTGGGCGGCGACGCGACGAGCACGTGGCTCGGCCGAAGATCGCAATGGGCCACTTTTTCCTAGTTCCATTTTTTCCATTTGCTGCTACGACAGAGGTGGAATTGTACTTCGTCGTGGAGGAATTGAATGGCTTGGCAGAGGCGAAAAATGATCTCGCGCGCCTCAAAGGGCGCGAGCCGCCCGCCCGGTGTGTTCTAGAACACCGACATGCCATCGATGCCAAGGGATGTTGACGTACGTAGAGAACGCTCTGAAGGTCATGGTGCATGTGCTCGAGCGGAAAGAGGTGCACGGATTGGCCGTCGTGTACGGGCACTGATACGATGCCATCGCCCGGAAGCGTGGCCACGATGCTTGCAAAGCGCAGCGACTAGGGGCCAGATGCGATGCTTGATTGCCCCTTTACACGACGTACCTTGAAGGCAGCATACTCGAGCCGCAAGAGGTCCAGGTTCGCAGAAACTTTGAGTGTCACGAGCGACTTAGTCGACCTGTCGACGGCTTTCCAGAGCTCCACGTCGCTCGTGGTCGCAGACGACGTGCTTAGCAACTCCATGAGCTCGTACCGGTCGAGCACAAACGGCGTGTTTCGGAGCGGTGAACCTATCCGTGCTCTTATCCAGTGCAACCGAGAGCGCTCAGCATGATACATAGCTCGGCCTGGAACTGCTTGTTGCGGTGGTTGTGAAGAAGCGTTCGACGAACATGGTTCTGCGTCGGATGAGCCAAGAAAAAGGTAGAGCACAACGTACGTCGTAGGCGAAGCACGCCGTTTCGTACGACTCCATCGTCGTCTTGTCGTACGTGCGCGTCGGCTACGAGCCAAGAAGGCGTCAATAGAGGTGCGAGCAAGCGTGCGAGTACCTGGGCGAACTTCTGCATGTAGCTTTTGAGCGTCTCGATGCGGCTGAGGTTGATGAGCGGGTTGCTGTCGGCATGCATCGTGAGCGCCTGATATAGAACTATGCAAGGCCTACGCGCTCTCGCGGCGAAGCTCATCGCGCATGCGCTGGAGCATCTCTTGGCGAGCGCGCTGGTCGTCGGTGAGCGGCCCTTGCATAACCTCTTCTTTGTTTTCTTGGTCGAAAGATTTGCCTCCGGCTCGCAACGCATCTGGATTGGTTGAAAAGATCTTCGGTGCATGCGGATTGGCCAAAATCTATCGGGCATGAGACTAGAAACACCTACCTTTGCGCATCATCTCAGTGCCACGAGCCGTCCCATCCATATACAACCGCCCTAAAGATTGCCCTATTATGATCACCGACGAATTGGATAGCCCATTGCGACAACGCGTGAAAATGCTTCTTGCGTTGTATATTGCATGGACCGGGATCCGAGAAAAGTGGGTGTTTTCAGCCATGACGGCAAGCGCAAAAAGAGGTCCATTCAGCCATCTCATTGGCCGAAAACATAATATGGATTTATTGTGGCCGTTGATTGGACAAAAGATGTCCAGGACGATGCCATTGGCTGAAATCCACCATTTGGACGAAGCAAGCCGAAGCAACAACATGGGCCAAGGTGCGTCGCTCGTCAAGACAATCATCGCCGACTCGCGCGAGCTCGTGCGCATGACCAACAAGGACGCGTACATGGCGCAGTACAAGGCCTACGCGGAGGCGACGGCCAAGCTCGAGGCGGCCAAGAAGCAGAACGTGCTTCTGCAGGAGCAACTCGAACGGACAAAGTCGCATGCGTACGCACAGTCCGAAGCCTTCCAGAAGCAGAAGCTCGAGATGGACAAGCAAATCGACAAGTTTGTGAGTCTGCACTCGATCGGCCACGACGTGCGCGAGCGCCATGAGCAGATTCTGGACCAGATCAAGAAGACGCCGGGCACACCAAACACCTCCAAATAGACATCACCCGAGTACACTCGATGCAACCTTAGTCTCTGAGTGGCTTCTATCAGCATGTTGTGTCATGATATCTACTCTCCCAGCTACGACTACGGTGGTCCGCAATAGCGAACTATCCACGGGTGTTCAACCACCTTGTCGAGCGCTAGCCGGTCGCCGGGTTCCTTGCGAAGGATCTTGCGCACGAGGTCGCACGCCAGCGTCGACAAGTGCGCGGGGAAGCGCAAGTCGATGCTTAGAATGCGGTTGTACGTCTCGGTGTGTCCTTCGGCTTCGAATGGCGGTGTGCCCACGAGGAACTCGTACATGAGGATGCCCAAGGTCCAGACATCCACCTAGTATGCGAACCGTCAACCATCATCATCATCGTATGCAAAGGGCACAGACCATTTCGTTGTGTGGCTTGTGCTCGCACATCTCGGGCGCCAAGTAGTCGAGGGTACCGCACATTGTGTTGCGGCGTGATGTGGGCGCGTGGACGGACCAGCCAAAGTCTGCCAGCTTGAGCTCGCCCTGTTCAATTTCATAAGCCTCTTTCCGTTCATAGCAGTGCGTACGTTGTAGCCGATGAGGATGTTTTCAGGCTTGATGTCGCGATGAATCACATGCTTGCTGTGCATGAAAGCCAAGGTGAGCGCGATTTCCCGCACGTAGCGTGCAGCGACAGCCTCGGAGAACGTGCCACGCTCCGTGAGCTCCTTGTAGAGCTCGCCGCGTGCAGCATACTCGATGATCAAGTAGATGCGCTTCTCGTCGTGGAAGAAACCATACAGGCGCAAGATGTTCTTGTGGCGGAGGTGCGATTGGATCTCGATCTCTCGCCGCAGCTGGTGCTCGACGTTGTTCTTGACGAGCTGTGCTTTTTGCAGGACCTTGAGTGCCACGATGTGTTCCGACTTGCGCTCGCGAGCAAGGTACACGGTGCCAAACTTGCCTCGTCCGAGCGGCTTGCCAATGTCAAAGTCTGTGAGCTTCCAGCCTTGGTGCATGTTGTTGCCCGCTGACGCTGGCGCAGTGGTGAGCTTGTGCGTCTCTGAGATGCTCGAGAGCCCTGGCGGCGCACATGAGCTACTCGGTCGATGGTCGATCCTTGCAGCACGTACCTGGCTTGGCCGCTGGCTTGGCTGCGTTGGCCGCGTGCTGGCGGAAAAGGCTGGCGCTGAGCGAGTTGGACATGGCCGAGCTTCCGACTCCAGCGCGGTCGGTCTTCTTGCTGTTGTCCTTGTCCCAGCCGGCGCGCGGCCGCACGAGCTCGGCCGTCTTGCTGCTGGCCATCTCCGCCAAAATACAAATCTTGCGATTTGAATATTCAAAAGAGTACCAGCGTATACAAACGCCAAGTGCATCCTTCAAAACCTCTAACAATCTATACGCATTGAGTTCTATCCCGTGATTTTCGTCGCCGCAAGCAATCACATACAAAGAACAAATGCATATGGCGTCCAGTAATTCCAATTGAGTTTTAAGCCTCTAAAAATAAATATATCTCCGCCTTGGAGATTGCAATCTTTCGCCGACCACCATGCTTGCAGGGCCCGCGCAGGGCAGCCGCTGGCCGCCGCCGCCGATCCGCACCGCCGATGACCATACCAAAGAGAACGATGCATCCAACGCTAGCCTACAGCAATCGACCCACGGCATTAGCCCGGCCGTGAAGGCCCCGCTGCGGCCACCTGCCATGGCGCCGCTTTGCAGCAACGAGCCGTCGCGCCCACCGCTGCGTGCGCTCTCGGTCCCAGCGCAGTCGCCTCGTGACCACAGCGCCCATCCGGCAAATAGCCACGTGTGGAAGCTCGTGGACTTCGACATTGGGCGGCCACTGGGCAGCGGCAAGTTTGGTACCGTGTACCTCGCGAGGGAGAAGCAGTCCAAGTACGTTGTCGCGCTCAAGGTACTTCAGAAGAAGCAGCTCGTCAAGGCGCGCGTCGAGTACCAGCTGCGACGAGAGATCGAGATCCAATCGCACCTCCATCACAAGCACATTTTGCGGCTCTACGGCTACTTTTACGACGAGAAGCGCGTCTACTTGATCATCGAGTATGCCTCCGAGGGCGAGCTCTACAAGAAGCTCACGCACGAAGGCCGGTTCGACGAGCCGACAAGCGCCAAGTACATATACCAAGTCGCTCTTGCGCTGCAGATGATGCACCGCAAGCACATCATCCATCGCGACCTGAAACCGGAAAACATCCTCGTCGACCACAACGTACACAGACGCTTCTACCGCCTTGCACTTTGAACGCCGTTTACATAGGGCGACCTCAAGCTCGCCGACTTTGGCTGGTCCGTCCACGCAGTCGCGTCACGACGCCGCACTCTCTGTGGCACCCTCGACTACCTCGCGCCCGAGATGGTCCAGCACCTCCCGCACGACGCCGCCGTGGACATTTGGACTCTGGGCGTCCTCATGTACGAGTGCCTCGTGGGTGAGCCACCGTTCGAAGCCGATGGGACCTCGGCGACGTACCAGCGCATCCTCCGCGTCGACCTGCACTTCCCCGACCACGTCTCTCGGGCGGCGCAAGATCTGCTGACCCAGATTCTCCAAAAGAACCCGGACCAGCGCCCGTCCCTCGAGACTATCTTGGCGCATCCGTGGATAGCGACCCGGCACGTGTAATCGTTTCCTTTGTACACTAGACAGTCTTTTACTTGCGACAATATATCAACTTGATACTTTGTAGTTCAAGTTGTGCCCACATGGGAGCTGGCGCGACCCTGGCCACCAGCGCTTCAAGACAGAGGAGCACGATAAGGCGCGTCCAGTGATCCAAGAGGCAAGTGCTCTCTACCGATGTGATATTATTCAAGTACTTTTTGGATATGACGCGATACACGTCCATTCCGAGGCCATCACTTTCACAGACAAGATTGACCACAGAGTATATGTCTACATATTGGACGACCCCTCGAGTTGCACGCGCGCCGTTGCTTGCATTTGCGCCACGAGCGCGTCAAAGGACGTCGCGGTCCAAGTGGCCACCTGCGACAGGAGCGGCACTGACGCCTCCTGCGCGTCCATGGTGGCGCGCCACGCTTGGATCCACTCGACAAGCCGCTGCAGCTGGGACGACGTGGACGCCGCCACCACTTCAAACTGCAGTTCGAGCGCTGGGCGCAAGTGCTCCGAGTAGAGCGCGGCGACCTTGCGCGCACTGTACGCCTCGATCGCACCCAAGAGCCCATAGACCTAGTTTCGTCCCGCAGCATGAATCTTCTTTGCCAAAGTCAACCGACAAACGTACGCAAAAGGCAAAGCTGAGCCACCAGATGAGCGTGAGCGCGACGTCGATGAGCAGCGGGCGTAGTGTCGGCGTCGCGGCAGTAGCTGCAATCGGCGCGGGCGATGGCGACCAGTTGTCGGCAGGTGGTGGCGCCACCGCCGTCGGTGGTACACGCCCGACGAGACGTCCATGCGGGACACGGTACGTCGTGGGTGTCTTTGGCTGTGACGCTCTTGTGTCGTGGCGGGGTTCGAAGACTGGACCAAGTGTTGCGCCAAGGGGACGACGCGTATTGGTCGTTGGTGGCGTCAACGGTTCTGGACGCTGCGATGGCTGGCTCGTCGTGGGCAATGGTACTTCACGCAGTGATGCGTCGCTGCTACGGGATGACGCGCCCGACCCCACACGATGCCGCTGTCGCAGCGGAATCTCGGTCGGCGACGCGCGGTTCTTAGTGACCACTGGCGTGACCACAGGCGTCGAGTTGTTGATTGTGCGAAGAGGCAGCGGCGCCATCGCCCACTCGGCTTCGTGATGCGCCGACAAGTCGATGGTCAACGCCGCGTCCGTGGCGAGTTGCAGTGGCTGCTCCAGTGGGCTCGGCCGTTGTGATGCTGGAACGGTGACACTGGGCACTGCTGGCTGAACCAATGGTGATTGGAGCTGTAGACCTGTTGAAGTCGGCGGGGACGAGGTCTCTGGCGTTGCAAGTGGCATCGGCGGTGGCGCAACTACCTTGTGGTGTGGTGCTTCCTCGGTCCTGCGCACTGGCGACACGAGGGACTGCGAGCCAACGAGCGATCGGGGCGAGGGCGGGCGGACCTCGTTGTCTGCCGGCTGGACCCATTCCGCGTGGAGCATGCGCAGCGCCTCCTCGTCGTCGTCGTCAAGGAGGTTGCTGCCGATGCTCTGGACGCTGCAGTCAAAGTCGTCTGCCCAGTTGGCCTCCTTGGGCGACAGCGTGCTCACGCTCCAGCTCGGGCCAAAGAGCTGCTCGCGGGCGTTTCCAGCGTGCAGAGATGAATCATCCAATGACGTGCTCAAGTCCGCGTCCGAGTCGAACGACGGTCGTCGCGGCGCCCAGAGCTCTTGCAGGAGAGCCGACGCAGGTTGTTCTTCGTGCAGTAGTACGTCGTCTGTCGGCGGATCCACTGGCGCCACATCTTCGACCACAGCGGCGGCAATCTCCTTGGGCTTGGCGACCGACGGAGGTGGCGAGAGCGTAAAGATGGTCGCTCGTTGGGGTCGAAGCGATGGCTTGCTCGTTGGGATGCGCGGGTCGCGAGTCGGCATCTCGGGTATCGGTGACGCCACCTGACCGTGTGCTCCAGAGGCCACAACCGCCGGCACCATCGACAGCGTCATCTGCCGCCGAGGTGTCGGAGCAGCAAGTGTCACCTCGCGCACTGCAAGTGGACGTGCAGTGGCAGGCGCAGTCTCTGTTGTCGGTGGCGGCGTGGATTTCACGGCGGTTGGCGTCGCGGATGGTGTCGGTGAGGATGCCGATGGTAGGCTGCGTCCCTTGAACTTGAGACGGGAGGGCGGGCGCGGGATGAGCGACGGCGATGGCGGCTTGATGTCGAGAACGCTGCGCGCAGGTAGCGGTGTGTTGACGGACAAATCGCTTGGTGGCGGCGATGCTTTGAGAGGAGTCGACGACGCGCTCGGTGGCTCGTCGCCCTCAGTGATCGCCGAGAGGTGGTCCGGAAGACTCGCAAACGAGAGCTCCAACTTCAGCTCGGTCGGCGTCGCAGCGTTGCGCAGCGTCACGAGCGACATGTCGCGCGGTGGCAGCACGGGTCGCGCTCGGAGATTACGCCGGCGCAAGACACTGTCGTCCGACTCGTGGTCTTCGTCGTCGAGCTCGAGGATCGGGGACAAAATGATATCGTCATCATCATCGTCGTCGTCGTCTTCGGACGGCGATTCGAGGCACGCTGGCGGCTGCGCCAGCATCGAGTCGGGAAACTCGTCAGCAATGCACGCAAGGACCTCGTGCGGGAGTTGCTCGAGGAGGAAGCGGATGTGTTCCTGCCTAGAACGCCGAGCATACTCTGTATTGGCAATGGGATGGAGCAGTACAAAAGAGAGCGCACCCGTATTCACAGAGGAGGCAGAGCGCGAGACGGGCTTGCGATTGCACGGCGGCGTCGTCGTCAAAGAGGCTTTGTAAAATCACACGCCGCATCGCCATGTAGTTGGCCCGTTCGAGGACTTCATACGGGGGCCAGAAGCGCAGGACGAGCACGATGAGCGAGACGCAAAGCATGCGCTTGTCGCCGTCTAGTCCGCCATGATGTACGATCGAGCGCAGGAAGGTCAATACCGTCTTTGGCCTGCTTGTACGCGCGCTCGAGCAGTGCCACGGGGTACCGCGTCGCCTTGGTGAGGCTGTGCAAGCACTGGCGCGCCGAGAGCGCGATGACTTGGGTCTGCTTCTTCTTTGTCGCGAGGTGAAACACAGATAGGAGGAGCGCCTCGGAGAGCGGCCGCAGTGGCGGGCCACACAGCCATGCGAGCGACGAGAGGAGACTGCACGCTTGCTTGGCCACGGCCGGTCGACAGTCAGCCAGCGTCTGCAGAAACCCATTCTAGGAGCGCAACGTAACGTGATGGAATCGGGAGACGGAGGCGCGTACGACAAGAACGAGCAGATGGCCCACGATCGGCGCCGCGTTAAAGTTGGCGCCGTCGCGATCACCGTCACTCGTGGCCATGCCCATGACGGCGGTCTCGAGCTGCTTCATGGCGGTGACACGGCTCACCCATGCTGCGTCGGGCTTGCTCAGGATCTCCTCGCAGAACTCGATCTACGCGCATGTGCATCGTCGGCGCCGGCCATCGCCTGATGCTGCATACCTTTTGCCGCAGCGACTCCATGCGCCTCTCGGCGTCGGCGGCCATACCGGTAAGATCTCTTCCCCTTTCGACTATCCCTCGAGTCGCCATGGTTTCGAAAGCCTCCGGATAATGGTAGCGATCCGGATGGGACATTGGGTACGTTTGTCCCAAACGATATTATTATCCGGCAAAGCAAGTACGAATTCCGGATATATTCGGTTTTTAAAAATCAAACCGCAACATGGCCTGCGCCAACCCAGCGAACGAGGCGCTTGCCGCAGCGCTCGAGAAGATTGTCGAGGCCGAGGCGATCAAGGCGGCCACGAGCACCCGCAACACGGGCAACCAGAACCACGTTGTTGCCAACTACAAGCGCGCGCTCTATTCGATCCGCCACTGCGCCCACGTGATCCGGACCGGCGACGAGGCCAAGGCCCTCAAGGGCATTGGCAACTTCATCGGCCAAAAGATACAAGGTATCCTCACTCGGCTAGCAAGCGGCAATGGCAGCGTGCCCGAGCCCGACGCTCCACGGCCAAAGAAGCGCAAGGCGACAGTCCCGGACGCACCGCCTGTCGCGGTCGTCGCGCCGCGTGAGCGCGCCGCGCCGCAAGAGCCAGGGCCCAAGTACAGGCCTGCGCGAGGAAAGCGTACGAGCCTACTGCGTCCAGCATGTACGCTCACGCTACCTTGTAGAGCCATGGTACGTTCTCGTGGCGCTGGCAGAGCTCGAAGCGACCTGCGAGGCGCTGAGTGTGGACACGGAGGCCGTCATCGCCCGTATGAAAGCTCTTGGGGTATGTAGGCCCTTGACGACATACTCGCATGCTTGTGCTGCGTAGTGTACCAGCGACCAAGGGCAGCTGCGGGCAAGTCTGGTTTCCCTTGTCAATACGCACAAGGTCGTTGCCAAGTCGTCGCTCTACGGACACCTCTTCTTGACGGCGGATGGTGCGCTTCGCACAACCAGCCACTGTACCTCACTCCTTTGTAGGGATCCACAGTGCCCGGTATTGCCAACGCAGCGACGCCGCCGCCCAAGCTGCAGAGGCTGGCCCGGTCGCCCGGCGGCCACGAATGGAGGCCCCAGCGATCACGAGCGACGAGGCGCCAACGACGACCGACGCGTTCGACTGGATGTCGACCAACTTGTCCAAATTCGAGCCCAAGGAGGTGCCGCTCTCGCACACGCAGGACGAATGGGAGATCGTGCTGCTCCTCGACCACCGCGAGGTGTCCTCCTACTGCGACGACTCGTGCCGACCGACGCCGTGTAGATGGTGTCTCGCAGCAGCAAATCGGTGTTTGAGCGCAAGCTGCTCGAGGCCGGCGTCACATGCGAAGTCCGCGGCCTCCACCTCGGGGACATGATGTGGATCGCGCGCCGCCACCGCCCCACCTTTGGTAGACCTTTCTTCTGTGTATGAACCGCCGTCGATGCTGTCAGGCAGGCGGCCGCCCCATCGAGGAAGAGTTTGTGCTTGACGTGATCGTCGAGCGCAAGGCCGTCTCGGATCTCGCCTTGAGTATCATCGACAAGCGCTACACGGAGCAAAAGCAGCGGCTCGCAGACGCCGGCCTGCGCTACGTGGTGTACCTCCTCGAAGGCTCGCTCGCGGTCGAGACCATCTTGGGGGCCACTGCCCTCGCGACGGCCCTGACCCGCACACAAGTAGGTTCCTCTCGTCTCGTGTGGCGCATCGATCCATGGCGATTACTGGCAGGTGCTCAACAACTACCTGGTGCACCACGCCGCGTCGCCCGACGAGACCGTCGCGTTCTTATCGGCGCTGCACTGGCACACGGTGCGCGCATTCAGCGCCGTGTACAAGGTCCGCAACGCCGCGCCGCCGGTCGCCGCGTCGATTGGTCGCCCGCCGGCGTGCCTTCGCGACTTTACGTACCGTGACGAGAGTCGACCGCGTGTTTGACGCGCGTGGGTAGGCAACTCATTCCGACCACGTGGCAGTCGTTTGGCGAGTTCAACGAGACGTTCCGCAAGAAGGCGGCGCCGACGACCGGCGAGCTGTACCAGATGATGCTCATGCAGGTGCCTGGCATTAGTGCGACCCGCGCCCGCGACCTTGGCGCCGCGCACCCGACGTTTCTGAGGTGCCCGCTTGATACCTTGATACTGTATCGACCCGAGCGGCTCTAGTTTGTGGCAAGAGACGCAAAAGGCAGCGCCGCAGCTTCCATCGCGCGTCAACGCAGTCGGTCGCGCGGTCGTCACCAACCTCTTTCGTGCAAAAGACTATGCCGCGCCGTAGAAAAGTCTTACCCTAAACTCGTCGAATATTATTAGCTGTCACATCTAGTTGCCCCGCTGGATCTCCAGCGACCTCTGGTAGGCGAGAATGGCCTTGTCGTGGTCGCCCTTCTCAAAGAGGATCTTGCCGAGCAGCGTCGAGTTGGCGGCGGACGGGACCAGGTCCAGCGACCGTTCGAGCGCCAGCACGGCGCGGTCGAGGTCCTCGTCCGCATAATACGCTTTGCCGAGGTACGAGTAGAGGAGCGGGTCGCGCGGCAGCAGCTCCACCGCCCGTTCAAACGCCGCGACTGCGCCGCTTGCCGACCCTTTCTGTAGCATGGCAATTCCTAGCGTCACAAGCGTGTCGACTTCCTGAATGTCCTCTTCGTGCGTCGTCGTCGTTTTCGTCGTTGTGGACGCGCGGAATGTCGTCGTCGACGAGGTCGTGCACCGACATGGTGTCCTCGTCGTCTGCTTCGTCTGCTGCTGCTGCCTCTTCTTCGTTGTCGTCAAACTTGACGGCCGACGACTCGGGGCTCTCGGAGATGTTGGCGAGGTTGGCCACGGGCGTCGTCGGCTTGAGGTACTTGGCGACAAAGGTTTCCCGATCGTCCAAGCTGTATGCGGTATCGCGCTACAAAAGACGGTGAGGGACATACGTCATATGAGAGCCCGACGCGTACGAATTCAAAATACGTGTCTCGCGTGTCATGGTCCGTCAGCGACGTCTCGCGAATGTCATACGTGTACGTCTCGGACGTGTCTACATGGCCTCATGAGCTGTCATGAGGTGCATTTCCGCATACCGGAATAGGTGGTCGAGAGCGGGGGCTCCACATGCGCTGCGACGGGCGAGACGGGCGGCGGCGTCGTCACGGGCTGCGGCGTGAGCCCGAGCATGGACGGGTCGCGTGTGATCGAGAGCCCGAGGTCCTGCGCGCGCGAGAAGCTGCTGTCTTCCGTATTCCGCGCACTCGCCGACTCGGAGAGGCTCGTGTGTCGCAGCAAGAGCGCCTCGGCCTGCTGCTTTTCTTCCATGAGCTTGGACACTTGCTGCTGGAGCAGCATGACTTGCATGTTCATGTCCTCGAGCATCGTGTCCTTGTCCGAGTAATTGCTTGGCGGGTACATGTGCGGCGACATGTCGTCCGAGCGCGACGACGACGCACTGTACGTCCGGTGCGGCGGCGGCGGCGGCGGTGGCACGAACCCGCGCGACGAGCTGCCCGACATGCTGCCTGTCGACTGCGTGCGCTGCATCGTGCCAGGCAAATGCGCGCGCTGCGAGTACAAGGGCGCGCCGTGTGCGATTACGTGCGTGTCGAGAATCGGTGCTTCGACCCGCGTGAGCGCGTCGTGGCAGAGGACGCAGACACGCTGGCGCGACGTCAAGCCAAAGTGGGGCAGCTTGAGCTTTTGCTTGGCCGAGTGGTCGGTGCAGATCGACTGCCCGCAGTTGCGGCAGTGGTGGCGCTTCTTGAACGTGCCAAACTTGCACGAGCAAATGTGGCAGTTGGGTGCGTTCTGCCACCTACAACACACACGGACGTCGAGTGCAGTCGTTGCGACATGACGAGCGATGTACCGAGGCGGAAGCGAGACGACGAGGCGGTTCGAGTACCGGCGGGCTTGCGGGTCGAGCAGATACGGTTGTTCCTCGACTTCCATTGGGATCTGCATGTTCAACGGCATGTGCTACGAAAGCGTCAGCGATCGAACGTGGTGAGTTCAGCACATTACATTCTCCGAGAGCGAGTCGTTGTAGCTGCGCTGCGAGCCGTAGCTGGACGACGGCGTGTTGCGGAAGGCCGGCGCCGAGTGCGACGCCGGGCGTTGCAGCCCATTGCTGTACTTGCGTGGCATCGCATGGTCGTCGTCGAGCACGTTGTCTATCACATCGTATCGAAGAAGCGTGAGTGACGTTGGCAACAAAGACATGTGATCGTACCATCGCCAGGCTCGCTGGACTGGGACCCGAGGCGCTCCGGGAAGCTCTCGCGCGACCCGTGCATCTTCTGTACGTGGTCGCGCATCTCTTCAAGGAGGTGGAGCGTGCGAGGCGGCAGGCGCGACTTCTTTGCGAGCGACAAGACGTCTTCGTTGACGGGCGTCTTGACGAGGACGGCCTCGGGGTAATTGGCGAGCAGCGCCTGGAGCCATTCGACGTTGGCCTGCGCCTTGATCGCAATGTGCAATGGCAGCATCTTGCCCGAGTTGAAGACGCGCGCGCCCTGCGGGTACGCCTTGAGGAGCAGCATGAGCAGCTCCTGGGGCGTATGGCTGTCGGTGCAAGCCCAATGCAGCGGGATCATGCCATAGCGGTCGCGGTCCTGGGCGGCCGCGGGATCGCGCTCGACGAGCGCGCGCAGCTCGGCCCACTTGCAGCTCTCGGCCAGGCGGATGGCCTCGCTCTTCTTCGGCGCCGCCATCTTGTCGTCGAATGCTGGACTGTTCCAGCTGCCAGTCGTAGTACCGACGCCGTGACAGACGCCGATACAAATTTCAAGTCCCCACCTTTATCCGGACAACCGCGTGTCAAATGCAGCTGACGTACGCACGTGAAAAACACGTGCACGCGCCAATCGCATACAAACCGAGCGTTCGCCACGCGACGTGAAAAATACATCGTGTAACTCACTGCGTATCCGGATCCGACAGGGTCCGGGCATACAAATCCCAAGCATCGCTGCAGGCTTGGTCCCCCGTGTCCCGAGTCCGGATGTTAATCCGGATGTTACCGTGTGGGAAACTACAGGACGCGTGGCACGCTCTGCGCGCAGCTCCAGCGCGGGTCTCTGCCTCCAGCGCATGTGACGTACTCGGATCGACTGCAGATCATCGCTGCTCTTGCCGGCGCTTGCCGTCAAGTACTGGCGCCGGTTCTTGTCGATCGCACCACACATATCTCGACGAGAAGGTGATACCACATGCCCGCACCTGATTCGGGGGTGCCTGATTCAACGGGACAGCGGGATCGAGCCGAGCCGACCAGGAACGGCGTCAGTGTCTATACGAGCAGAGTGTCCCCTGAAAGGTCCTGCAGGCAACGTGTCGGCGCCGCGAGAAGCAGCAAAGACGGTGACCAGGAGCTGATGACGTGCACGATAAGAGCTGACATTGGCCGTCGATGCCACTACGGTATCCGGATACCACACCGCAAGACTCACTATGCTTGACGTGCCAAGATGGCGAGGTTTCCCACACGTGGGCGGTGTGCGTTTTCGGATAACGTGCCTTTCACACGTGTGTGCGTGTGATTTACACGGATCCATTTTTCGAATTCAACTTTTGGACGGCCAGTTCGCGTCCGTCCATGATGAGGCAGTGGCTAGCGGTCGCGCTCGCGTCCGTGGCGATAGCGGACCTGCCTCCGGGAGCGCTGGCGCTGCCGCCGCCGGTCCCGCTTCTCCTCCCCGTCTACATCGGTGACGCTCCGCTGGTCGTCCCACTGCCGCTGCCTCTGATCGTTGAAGACAACCGAGACGCGCTGCAGCAGCACTTGGCCGACTTTTGCGCCGCGCATGGCCTGCCAAGCACGCGCTGCAAGGTCGTGTACGAGGCGCTCACGACAGCTGCGTGGGCCACGGACGAGAAGGCGGTCTTCCTCGTCGTCAACGACCTGCTATGGCAGTGGGTCGACATGCCGGCAGAGAGTCTCGCCAGTCGCATCTGCCACTACGTCGCGGTCCAAGCCAACCACCCGCACATGCTCGACCCGTCCATGTGTCTAACGACGCTCGAGCTCGCCTTTGCGCGCACAGAAGCCTGGAAGCGCATGAGCAAGGCCGGCCTGTCTCTGCCATATGCCCCGGCGCCAACCAACGTCATTTCCAATGCAACAGCACCGAGCGTCGAGAATGTCGCCAAGGTCATCGAAGAGATCGATAGCGCCGACCTCCTCGACCCAACGCCCGAGCTGTCGACGACGATCCCAACGGCCGAGAGCGCCATATCCGAGCCAACGCCAGACGCGCTACCTTTGCCAGAGACCGTGGACGACGGCGGCGACGAAGCCAAAGTCCATGCGCCTGTTCTCGAGGTCACCTCGGACGACGACGTTCTCGAGGTCACGGATCTGGACGACGAAGAGTCAGTTCCGACCGATACGCCCATGTCGCAGCCCCTCTTGGCTGGCCCCATGGCCCCTGTTTTTTCTACTGCGCCTGAATCTGCAGCGATCGTTGACGACCCAGCACGCCAAGACGACGATGATGCTGCAGCGCTTGTCGACGTCGCTCCGATCGAGTCGGCGACCGTGCACGATGCGCTGGCAGAGACCGTGCCGGCGCAGGGTACTACACCCATCGAACAAGATGAACAAAGCAGCTACGATGACGACACGACGACGACAGAGACGGTATTGGCGCCGGCGCGGCCCGTGTCCAGCGGCAGGTACCTCCACCACGCCGTCTTGGACCGCACTCGAGGCAACTTGACCAGATCCTATCATGATGCCGACACTGCCATGCTGCAGTGCGCCATCGACCTCATTCCGGCCGTCGACGCTGACGTGCTTGTCGTGGCGCCTGCCGCGCCGATCCTTGTCGACGTCAAAGGCCATGGTAGCTGCCCGACCCATGTCGCCGACCATGCGTCGCCGGTGCTTGTCGTCCTCTGGGCCATCGTGCTCGGCATCATTGCGCTCCTGTGGCGGCGCAACCTGGTCGCGGCCGCGCAGCTCGACGTGTGCGCCGCCGAGATCGCCCGCCTCCACGCCGCGCAAGCAGCGGCGATCGAGGACGCACGCGCTGACAAGGAAGCCCTTGCGATCGCACTGCGGGAGCCAACTGCTTTGCGGCACCAGCTCGCCGAGGCGAGTGCGCGCTTGGCGTCGCTGCAAGACGAAAAGGACGCGCTCGACAGCAGTCGCTGCGCCGAGATGGACGCGCTGCGCCAACAGATTGCCAGCTACGAAGCCGTCCTCGCCGAGAAGGATCGCCAGCTCGCAGCCCAACACGCTCTGGCGTCCTTGCGCGAAGAAGCGCGCGACGTGGAAATGCCCGCGCCTCTACCGGACCACGACGACGACGTCAGCGTTGAAGCTGTTGCGTTGCCCGCGATGCGATCGCCGATGGTTCGCCAGAGCAGCAGCCTCTTGGACACGGTCATTAGCAACCAGGTATGTCGTGGCGACTCGCAATCGAGTCTCAGTACGTTGGGCTATAGGAGGGAAACGCGCGGCCAAAGCACAGCCGGTTCGGGTCGGCCGCACGCACGATCGCCCTCGGCTGGAGTCTCATGCACGTGCCCAAGGCGTCGACGACGGCGCCCGTTCCAGGTTCCGAGCTCGCGACCGCAGCCTAGTTCATGCGTGCCTCTTGTACGTAGCATCGTAGCCACACCCTCCAGTACGCCCATTGTTAACACCATCATATATTCATTCCCACATGCAACATTTACACGGCTTACACAAGAATGTCTTCGGACGAGTTGGACTCCTTGGCAAAGCGCTTGAACTTGCCCTTGCTATAACCATGCGCACGCTATGAGACATGTCTTCCCATCGAGGAATAGAAACGTACAAGTGGCAAAAGGCGACAGCGGTCAGAAGGAGCGCAACACTTAGCACCGCCTGGGGCGTGCCGAGCATGTCGAGCCACGTCGTCGCGTCGCCAAAGTCATCCGCGATGGGTTCTTCCGAGTGCGATAGGATGCTCAGGAGCGGGACCGCGATCGCCGAGAGGAGGTTGCCGCAGAGCTGCTGGAGCGCGGCGACGGTTGCTTCGGTCGTCGGGTGCGCACACTCGACGCCGAGCTCGAGCGAAATCGGCTGCAGCGGTCCGAGGAAGAGGCCCGCGGTCATGAGGCACACGAGCGTCCAGACCACGTGGTAGGGCAACTCATCGGCCACGGCCAGTACGAATTCGAAGAGGAGCAGCGCGATCGCCGTCAAGACCAGGCAGACCGTCAGCGCTTTCTTGTGCGCTTTCGTCGCGTCGACGTACGCCGAGAGGCATTGGCCGCCAAAGAGCGCGCTCACGATAAAGGCCGCGCCAATCAGCCCCTCTTGCGTCTACGATGCAACCCATTTGTATGAGATCGATAGTGCAATAAGATCTGACCTTGGAGAAGCCGTCGACGTTGAGGATGTGCGTGAGCATCGACGAGAGCACGTTGATGACGGTCTCGGCCATCGAGAAGACGAGCACGGTCAAGCCAAAGCCGTCATGGTGGAAGGCTGCGAGCCACTGCGTGGCGTCGTAGGAGGAGGACGACGGGACAAAGCGCGGCGAGCGCTGGAAGAAGCAGCATGCGAGCGTCGTCGAGAGCAATGCGAGGAGCGCGATGAGACCGGACCACGGCGCCACGTCGTCGGGCGAGTGCACCAAGAACGGCGTCAAGAGGTACCTACTCAGCATGAGCGCTGCATCGCATGTCGGAACGAGCGTACACGACGGCGATGCCGAGCTGGTTGCAGTTGACAGCGATCGACGTGGCCGCCGCGCGCTGGGACGGCGGGAACCACAGCGCCGAGAGCATCGGCGGCGAGTTGACCTAACACGATGCATATGAGGAGGCGAGCGCATGAGAATTACGACGATACCATAAAGGGCATGGCCATGGCGGCGAGTGTCTGCCCGAGGACGAGGAAGGGGACTTGGAGCGACGCGTCGACGTGGTTCGCAGTCGCAAGGTACCGCACGGACGCGCCGACCGCTTGGAGGATCGCGCCGAGAAGCACGCCAAAGCGCAGGCCCTTCTTGTCCATGACCCACGAGCCGACGAACGCGAACGGGAGGTACACGATAAAGTAGATGGTGATGAGCGTCGTCGACTCGACCTAGTACGCGCGTCGCATGGGCATGCATACAGATGGAGGAAGTCGTACGCCATAGTCCCAGGACGCTTCGGCCATCTTGGCGATCGGCGCGTACGAGTAGCAAATCGCTTGGTTCAAGCCCGAGAGGAGCGAGAGGAGGGCGACCATGACCCATTTCACGTGGCGGGGCTAGGTCCATGAGCCTTTTTGTGAACGCGCAGTGCACTTTATACCTGGTAGAACTCGGGCGACGCCATGACGTCGTTGTCCTCAAAGGTGCAGTAGGGTGCGGAGGGCACGCCGTCGCTCTCTTCAAAGGTGCCATAGGCTGCGAGGGCATGAGCCTAACTAGTAGCACGTGTCTCGACGTACCGGGAAGGCGCGGCGACGGGTCTCGATGCTGCGATGTCGTATCCAAGGAGGCATGCTTGTGCTTTGGCGGGGCCATGCGATGAGTGCTCGTGCCGGGTGTTGAAATTGAAACTGCGACTGGTCAGAGTCCTTGCTAGTATACTGAAACGCTAGTTGGATTCTTAATGCCACCTGGCGTGTCGCACGTTGCGTGGCAGTCGTGATGTGGCGCGCCGTCGAGCAGCGATAAGATGTAGGTACTCGCGACGGCACGATTACCCGCCTCGAGGAAGCGTCGCGCCAGCGCCACGCAGCCGCAACGCGGCAGATTGCTCTCTATACCGCGCGCCTATTCTGGCGAATCCCGTCCAGAAAGGGGTTGTCGCGGCGGCCCCACGGCCGCAGAGAAGAGACGCCGGAAACGGTTCCGAGCAGGTGCGCTGGACGGGATAGCCAACCCGAGAGTGCTCTCTCTTTGTTTCAACGATAGCGATCGCGCCGACTAGCGTGAAGCGACAGCAGCAGCAGGAGGCGGACGAGGTACAACCGAGATGCCCGAGCGCACGACGGCGTCAGAATTGGCATGTGGTGTAATTTCAGCCAATCGCCGTCGCCCAAGTCGACTGAAAGATTCAAGGACGAGCGGTGGGTCGCGCCACGTCACGTGCCGCCTGTCTCAAGCGACGCCGTGAACAGTGCAGTGTACAAGGTGGGCCGAAAGTGATCCTGGACACGACTGGATCGTCGTCGCCAGCGCTCCGTATCGTCAAAAGCTATAAAAGAGTCGTGTTCTGGACCCTTGAAGCGCGGTTCCACACTGCCTTGAAGCTTGGACCGACAGTTCGTCCCACGGCCGTGACAGTGACTGGATTGCGATGAGAGGCCACTCTGTTGCGCGCTGTCTTTACCGCGAGTCATTCGTTGCCGTCAACGATCTGGTTCATCGCATCCTCCTCCTCTGCATACGAGCAGATGCGTTCTCGTTGGAAGCACTCTGTGCTGGAAGACCGTACTTCCTGCACGGTACGAGGCAAGGACGGAGCAGTCGACACCCGTCGCTCGTCCATTAAGAGAGCGCGATGCAGCACGGTGTCTCCTCAGTCCGCACGATGCGCTGGAAACAGCAACGCTACCACTTATGTTTACGCACGACGACGACAATGACTAGATGCCGAGATGGGGTCTGCCCGGCGGCACAGCCGCGTACTGCGACCGCTTCCACGCGCCGCGACTACGCCAGGTTGTGTGCATCATGCAGAAGAAGAGGCAGAAGAGAAAACGTACTACTGCGTGAAGATGATGCCGGCGAAAAGCAAGAGCAGGGACACGACCCCCACCGGCGTGGCGAGAAGCTGCCACCACTGTCCTAAAACGGTGGGGCCGTCGCTGCTGCTACTACTGTCGTCCTCATCGTCGTCATCGATCAATGCCGCGGCTGCGTTGCCCTCGAGCCAGTGCTGTAGAAGGCTCAGGAGCGGAAGCAGGAGTGCCGACAAGGCGTTCCCAAGCAGTTGCTGGAGCGCCGCCACCGTAGCTTCGGACGTCGGGTGCGCGCACTCGGCGCCTAGTCTTATCGAGTCAGTCGCGTGATTTGCATCACGGCTCGCCCACCAAGCTCGACAGCAATCGGATGCAACGGGCCGAGGAAGAAGCCAAACGCGACGAGCAGCGCAAACGAGCCGGACACGTGCCACGTCACATCGACCGCCGCGACCACGTACCCAAATCCAAGCAAGAGTCCGCCTATGCGCCCGCGTCGGAGGCGACGCAAAGAAGCGGCACGCACCCGCGACGAGGCTGCAGACGACGATCGCGGCCTTGTGCGACCCCGACGCGTCCACGCACGACCCGACGAGGAAGCCGCCAAGGACCGAGCTCAGAATGAACGCCGCACCCATCGCGCCTTGGGTGGTCTAGACACACCTCTCAAATATACACGAGGTGTTGGTGGAGTACGCGAGCAAAGCCGTGTTGGGGTGACGCCAAGCGGTTGAGCAGCGCGGCGAGGACGTTCTCGGCCATCTCGGCCACGGCAAAGACGAACACCGTGAGGCTAAAGCCAGGGTGGTGGAACGCGGTGACCCACTGCCGGTAGTCGTAGGCGCCGGACGCGCTTGGGATCATCGGCGGGTACTTTGGGACGCGAAAGCACACGAACGCCAGTAGAAACAAGGCCGTGGCCGACATCGCTAGGAGCCTGTCCCATTTTGCCAGGTCCGCCGGCCCCGCCACGAGGACCGGCGCGGCCAAGTACCTGTGGGTTCCATTAGACGTGGCGAAATGGACATAGACGTACACGGCAACGATACCGAGCTGGTTGCTGTTGACGCCCATGGACGTCACGCGGGCGCGGAGGTGGGGCGGGAACCACAGCGCTGAGAGCACGGGCGGCGAGTTGACCTACGAAGCGCATGCGTTTATGGTGTCTCGACCACACGCAGAGAGACCATGAACGGCATGCCGATCGCGGCCAAGACTTGGCCGATGATCAGAAAGACCTTGGCGATGGGAAAGGCCATGTCCATGTTGGACGAGACGGCGCGGAAGATGGCGCCAACCGCTTGGACAAAGGCACCGAGCAGCACCTGCGAAAACGTGGTTTCGCAAGGAACGATGGAGATAGTGTCGTACGCCGACGCGCCACCCGCGCAGGTCCAAGATCCACGAGCCCAAAAATGCAAACGGAAGGTACACGAGAAAGAAGATGGTGATGAGCGACGACGAGTGCACCTAATGCGTTTATAGATATGGCGGTATGGCGCTGTGGTACCTCGTGCTGCCACGCCGTATCGGCGATGCGAGATATCGGCGCGTACGAAAAGCAAAGCGCTTGGTTCATTGCCGACAAGAGGCATTGCAGCAGCAGCAGTAGCCATTTGTATGACGACGCCTAGACAGGATGGTCGCTTGAAGGCATGTACATGAAGCGTTTACATGGCCGGCGTCGTTGCGCACGGACGATGCGTCGTAGATCAGGTTCGCCTTCATGCAGTGTATTGGCAACCCGACCTCGTACAACAAGGATGCGTAACGCACGCGACCTTTCCTCGGATCGAGCGGCTGGACGTCGAAGAAAAGAACGCCAACAATCCCTCTGGTCGCCAGTCGCCACCAGTTCAAGATCAGCTTGAGACGCGAGTCCCGAGGCCATGCTGGGATGTTCAGCATCGAGCTGCTGGATGGAGCCAGAATGATCATCGGGTACTTGTGGTGCGCCGACCGACGACAGGAGTACCGCTTGCAACTGCGGTTGCAATGGGTGGTGCTCTTATCAAGACGTATCTTGGCTTCGCAAGCATGCACTACCAAGCAAGCGGTGTAAGCAGCAACATGGTCTCCGGTGAGCGCGCAAAAGTGGGCTCAATTTTTTGCAGCTAAAAATAGATTTTCGAGCCGCCTCCGAAACACGCACCCGATGCTTGATTCGGTGCGTTTACCTTTTATATTCGATCGTTGTGTGTACCTTGACTCCTAGTACCCTTTCAAAATGAATACATCAGACGTGTCTGCCAACAACGCATATCCACTGTCGGGCAATTCGAGGTCGCCGCAGCAAGCCGCAGCATGTCCAACATCTACATCACGGAGCCCGACACGGAGGGCAAGGTGCTCATGCGCACGTCCTTTGGCGACATCGACATTGAGTTCTGGCCCAAGCAGGCGCCCAAGGCGGTGCGAAACTTCATCCAGCTCGCCATGGAGCATGTACGTTCTCCATCGACCAGCCAGCATGCTCATGGTGTTCGCCTTGTAGTACTATGACAACACGATCTTCCACCGCATCATTGCCAACTTTATGATCCAAGGCGGCGACCCGACTGGTTCGGGCGACGGTGGTGAGTCGATTTACGGCGAGCCGTTTACGGACGAGTTCCATTCGCGCCTGCGCTTCAACCACCGTGGCCTCCTCGCCATGGCCAACTCGAACAAGCCCAACACGAACAAGAGTCAGTTCTTCTTCACGCTCGACAACTGCGACTTTCTCGACCGGAAGCACACGATCTTTGGCAAGGTCACGGGCAACACGATCTTCAACCTCCTCACGGTCAACGACATTGAGACGGGCGGGAACGAGCGCCCGGTCGAGCCCGTCAAGCTTCTCGGCATCGACATCCTCTGGAATCCATTCCCCGACATCGTACCGCGGTACCTTTTCGCCTTTCACCTCTTTGACGCCGAATGAATGGCAATGTAGCGCGATCAAGGCGACGACGACAATGACAGCGGACGCGACGGACAAGCCCAAGAAGAACAAGCGCAAGGCGACAAAGGACTTGAAGCTCCTCTCGTTTGGCGACGAGGCTGAAGACGCGTTCGTCGCGATGCCCAAGAAGAAGGGCCCGATGAGTAGCCACGACGTGCTGACGAACGACAAGAAGCTCAGCAAGCGTGTGGACCAGTCGCTCCAAACCAAGATCGCACTCGTGCGTCCCGAGGACCATCAGACGCCGTCGTCATCGACCGACCGGGACGACGCGCTGTCTGCCGCGTCCGGCGACGTCTCGTCGCTCAAGGCACTCATTGCCAACAAGCTCAAGAAGAAGCCGACCAACGTCCAATCGACGGCGACGCCCAAGCTTGCGCAGGAGGCGCTCGAAGACGAGACGGATCTGTCTGCGATCGAAACCAAGGCGCAAAAGCGCGCGCGGAAGGCAAAGGAAAAGGCCAAGTACGTCGTGGAAGCTGTACACATTGAAACAAAAATGGCGTAGAGACGAGTACACGGCGCTCAAGGACGAGCTCAAGAAGGCCAACAAGGCCGTGCACGTGGTCACGGGCGTTAAAGCCCAAAAGCTGGACGACGAGAAGGCGTTCCACGAGATGCTGACGCCGCTCCAGCTGCGCCGGCAAAAGTACCTGGCGCAAAAGAAATCGATCGGCGACCGCCAAGCCAAGACGCTCGAGCGCCTCGAAAAGTTCCGCAACACGCTCATGCACGTGCACACGGTCTCGAAAACCAAGACGGCCAAGAGCACCGAGACGTACCACGGCCAAGTGCTCAGCGAAGACAGCGACGCGCCCGACGACGACGACAACGACCCGACGAGCTGGATGACGGCGAAACTCAAGTTCAAAAAGCACATTGATGTACGTTGACATCGGTAGAATGAGCTCCTGGACGATCATGATGATGGCATTAGGACCAATACCGCATGGGCTACGACCCCAACGCGGACGTATGTTGCAACATGCCACCGACTCGTTGTCTCATACTCGTGCCTGCGTCTAGAACTACATGACGATCGACACCAAGATTGAAGGCAACAAGAGATAGGCGTCCTGTCGCTCGGAGACTAAAACTTGCTCAATTGATCCTTGACACTCCACATCGACTTGAGAGCACAGGCGCGTTGGGCTCAACGCAATGCTGGCACGACGACACTGTTAACGAAACAAGAAGAGTAGACAAGAAGATCATGTCATTATAAATAGTGGCTTAATAAATAGTATAATATCAATGTTTGTGTTGTCATGCATAGGGGGAGGGTCAAATTCGTCAGTGGCTTATCGTGAAGACTAGTCGTGTCCTAAGGGGTCCTAAGGGGTGGGGGTGGCGTCGCGCGTTTTACGGCGTCTTGGGCAAGCTGGCCGAGAGCGCCTCCGTGTTGGCTTCGGGGGCGACCACCGCTTCGGGGCGGACCCACGTCTTGTTTTGGAACCGGGGGCGGGGGTACCCAAAAAAGTTGCCTTGCGGCGCACCGTGGAACCCGGGGCCGGCATCGGCGCAGGCGTCGGCTCGGCATTCGCCGAGGCATTCGTCGTGGCATTCGTCGTGGCATTCGTCGTGGCATTCGTCGAGGCATCCGGAGCGGCTACTTGTACAGGCTCGGCGCCACCTTCTGCGGCCGGGGCGTCGCGTGGCGGCTACCGTCGCCGGGTTGACCCACTTGCGGTTCGTGAACGGGCGCGGCGCACCACCGTGCGGGCCGCGAGGCATGTACGGGCCACGCATGCCATAGGGGGGCATGCCGTAGCCAGGGGGACCGCCCATGTGGTGCGGCGGCGGGTAATACATAAAGTCCTAGTCGTCACTTCATGAGTCATCACAGGACGAGATGCGGCAACGAGGAAGTTTACCGGAGGAGGCATGCCGTACGGGAAGCCACCGCCATACATGTGGGGAGGACCGCGCATGTAGCCGCCCGGAGGGAAGCCACGCGGCGGGCCTTGCCGCTGGTCGTCGAACTGAGGCTTCTTCGATCGGGGCTCGTCGTCGTTGTTGGAATCGTTGGGTCGCTTCCGGTTGTTGTCGCGGTTGTCCATGCCACGGCGGTTGTCATCGCGGCGGTTGGCGTCCCGGCGGTTGGTATCCCGGCGATCGTCGTCACGACGGTCGTCTTTGCGCGGCCCTTGCTGCCTGGTGTCCTGCGTCTTGCCGAGGCGGTCCGTGATCGACGGCTTCGACCCATTCGACGGCTCGTTCTGCGACGCACGTTCCTTTTGGGGAAGACCAAAGCGCTCCGAGCGCCGACGCATGGCCTCTTCGAGCTCCTTGTCCGACTTCTTGCCGATAATGCGCACCGTGCCCTTTGCTTCCACAGCGGGCGCCGGGCGCGAAAGGCTGATGACGCGCTTGGGGGCTTCCTCCGCCGGTGTGGTCGATGCGGGCTCTGGCGCTTGGGTGGTAATCTCGGGCTCGACCGCTTCCGGTGTGGGAGTCGCCTACAGCATACGTGACTAACGGCTACAAGACGGCAGCATCGTGGGTCGTACCGGCGGGCCGGCCAGAAGCGCGTACAGCCACTGGACAAAGGTCTCGGCGCCGTCGGCGCCCATAAAGTCGTCCAAGTCGGTGCGGATCTGACCCATGCTCTTCGAGTTGTAGACCATGACAACGACGTATTCCTACAAGCCATGGCCAGCATGGGCCTCGCGCTCCTGGAGACACAATCGTACCGCCATGACGCTTTCGACCTCAACGCCCAGCACTTCCGTGAGCTTGGCCTGGACCTTGGATTCGATGGAGGCCTTCTCGCTGGCGTCGGGCTTGCCTACGTACTGGGGGTCGTATCCTGCCATCGCGCTTGGGTGGTCTCGGCTGTAGTTTCGCGTCTGCGACTGTACCACCTCCGGCAATTCCGAATCCTCAAATCCGGAGCCGCAAACCCCTGCTGTCGAATTGCACTGGATGTTTGTATACTCTGGCGGGATCCATTTTAATGTTTTTGAGTCGCAATTTTAATACTCTTTCTTTTAACCTATACTTAATATTGGTATGTAATGGTCGATATTAAAAAGATTGTTCACGACCCCATGGCGGTCGTCACCAGTCCGGATAACCTGCTGCTGCTACTGACGACGCCGGCGCCTTCGGCCGCCGCAGACCCAAGTGGACGCAGCTCTCGTGGGCTAGGCATGCTGCGTATAGTAGCAAAAAGCCATCGCTTTCCGGTCATTCTGTTAAAGTATGTTGGTCCCAGCAGTCGCCACGACAGAACAGCTCCGGCACCGTCCCATTCGAACACCTCTCCTGGCGCGATGCACTCGTCGAGAGCACCTAGGGTGACCGACAGCGTCGTGAATATAGTCTGGCTTTGTTCGTGGCGCCTTCACGGCTCTCCAAGGCCGTTGGCATCACACTGGTATAATACATGTATGGTTGCTGCGAGGCTCCCATGCGATGCTCGAGGCTTAACCAACGCTAGGCCTGTGCAAGCTATATGTCGCATCGTTGCCTCAAAGGACCATCCACGCGTCCTTGGGCACAGCGCCCATGGAGGCTGTCTTGTCCGACGACGCCGCGCGCGATGCGAACTCGCATGCCTCCGCCATCCACGCCACAATGACGTGGCAGCGTGTGGGCAGCTTTTTATCCGGATGCCTGGCGATTGGTGCAAAGTCCCTATGAAGTGATTGGTGGCGGGCGACTCGGGCGCTGGCATCTGCACCTGTAGTATTTTCGAATCGATTGGGTTCAGGTTACCGCCGCATTCGCTCCTCGATCCAGATCTAAATACAATGTCTGTGCAAAAGCCCACCAAGCAAGCTGCCTTCGAAGGCGAGGAGTCGCGCATCCACCGCATCCGCATCACGCTCTCGTCGCTCAACGTCAAGAACCTCGAGAAGGTCTGCGCCGACTTGAAGAAGGGCGCCGTCGACAAGAACCTCAAGGTCTCGGGCCCGGTCCGTCTTCCGACCAAGATCCTCCGCCTCACGACGCGCAAGTCGCCGTGCGGTGAGGGTACCAACACGTGGGACCGCTTCGAGATGCGCATCCACAAGCGCATCATCGATCTCTACTCGCCGTCGGAGATCGTCAAGCAGATCACGTCGATCTCGATCGAACCCGGTGTCGAGGTCGAAGTCACGATCGCCGACTCGAACTAAATCACTCGACCATCCTTGTGATAACATGAGACGTTGCGCCTGCGAAAGCACGCGTGGGGCATTTGCACCGATATTCAAATCTCCAGTCTTGTTTCTTAAACCACGGATGCTGCAGAGGAGGAAGGAAGCTCGCCACTATCGCGCACCTCTGTGCTAACCACCTGCACAACGACACTAGCGACTGCACGTGATGTTTAGTTAATCGAGTCTATTGATCAAGAAGAGAATGGCGGCGGCCGCAGCATCTCGAGGAGCTGCGACGTCGTTGTGTAGTCGTTGTCACCCATGCGGCCGAGCGTCGTTGCGCGGCTGCCATCAATGGTATCGTCGTCCGAGAAGAGCGCTTGGTTGACTTGAAACTCGAGTACATCCAGGAGCATGGTCTTGCCGTTGCCAATTTCAAGAACGTCACGGAGCTTGCACTCCATGCGGATCGGCGACGCCGCCACACCAGGCACATTCACATGCGTGCTTGGAATCATCGGGATGTGAAGCTCGTCGATCTCGCTCACGCCGTGCGGGTAGTCCTTCGACGTCGCGTTCATGAGCTCGGCCATATCGGCAGGAACGAAGTTGATGACGCATTCGTTCGTCGCGCGGAGGTTCACAAGCGTGTCCTTGTCTTCGCCTGGCTTGGGGTAGACTTGTGTGATCGAGAGGACCGGCGGGTCGATGCTCATGACGTTGAAGAACGAGAAGGTTGGAGGCACCGGCCGCGCTGCGCGTGCTAACCTAATGATGCATCGTGCGTGAGGAAGGAGTCTCGAGTGCAGGTACGTCGGTCGAGTGTACCCAGGCGATCGGTCGCGGCACGACGGCGCTTGTAAGGAGGTGGTAAAGCTGCCGCGGGGCCGTCGACGACGGAGCGAACGACCGAAACGCCATCTTAAAGTCGACTTGCAATCTGCGCCATGTGGAACTTTCATTACGTTGCGATGGCGAAGAGCGATGAAGTCCCAAGTGCAAACCCAAATGGCGCTGTATCATACGGTCGCGCCTTTTCGAGGTTGCGCGGAGTGTTTTTCTCGAGCGAATCCTTGCGTCAGCATGAACATGATGTTGAGGACAGGACGTAGCGAGGACAAGACGTGGAGCACGAGCGCCTGTTATCCGACGTCGCACCCGTGGCTGCGTGTTTACGGGGTCGAAGCGAGTTCTACACTGTAATCAAGACGACTACTGTACATGTTTTTGCTTGGAACCACTCCTGTACGATAGCGCTTAGCTGTACGATAGCGCGATCTCATCATCCGTGGACCATGTTCCGTCAGTTGCTCCGTCGGTTACAAAAGGAGGCAGATCGCAACCGTCCCCTTCCTCTCGTAGTACCCAGCTCGCTGCTTCTATCAAGCGCTTGCAGCAGTCCAACTGGTATTGGTGTACTACGCTGGTATCTACTACGTAGTCGGTCCTAGTAGACTCTCTTTCAACAGCTCTCGTCTCATACGACGTCCACTTGTTGGCTTGAACACTGCTGCCAGAGCTTGCTGCCAGCTGCGTGGCTGCGCCGATGGATAGAAGCTCGACTTGGTGGCTCTTGCCATATCGGGTTATCGATGCAAGCTCGCTCCTATCGCCGTTGCTGGAACGGCAGCGTGGTCTTGGCAGGCCAGATCTTTCCGGATATTGACATATTATCCGGCTGAAAGTCGTTTTCCCGCCGACGCGGAGCAGAGAGCGATGGCCGAGAAGCTGGCGACCGAGCTCCAGATCCCGGGGATCGTACGAAGATGGCGCCAGCGATGGAAGGTTGACGGCGCGTATGTGTGCATGTAGAGCCCTCTCCAGCTGCAGGACATGACCTGGAAGACGAAGGAGAAGGTGCTGCTCCTGCTGCTCGAGAAGGTACGAGAGCGTCGTCCACGCCAATACAAGAGAACCTGCGCGTAGAACGGGTCGTCCGAGCCCATCTACGAAGAGCTCAAGAACCTTGCAGCCGATCGCAAGCAGGAACGCGCCTTTGAGAAGACCGACGGCGCCATGTACGCGTGCTCGCCCGCGATGATCCAGGAGCAGCATCTGCGTAGGTCCAAGGACGCGCTGCGCAAGAAGGAAGACTCGTATCGCGCCAGCTTTATGAAGGTCGTCGCCAAGGAACTGGCGGTAGGATGCTGTAGAGATGCATGTGCTGATGAACATGTAGCGCATGGGCGCGCCGTCGCTCGTAACATGGCAGCGCCTCGTCCTCGATAAAGACTGCACGTACCAGGCCATTCGCATCTTGCTCACAAAGATCAAGTCTTCGCAGAAGAAACGATCGGGCAGCGCTCTCCTCCCGCTCCTGGAGCCCAAGGCGCGGCCATCGACCATGGACGACAAGCCGATGTGGGTCTCGACCACCGAGCCCGAGACCAAGGCCATCACGCCCCGCGGAGCGCTGCCTTGATCCCGGCCAAGCCCGCTAAAGCTGTCATTAAGCGCCCGGCGTCCCCCAAGCCCCCCTCCTCTAACCAGGTCGAGGAGGTCGCCCCCGAAATGCAGCGAGTGACGACGGCCCCCAAGCCGACCAAGCCCAAAGTCGACCCCAAGGTATATTTTAGAGGCGCGCATCAAGTCCCAATATCGTATTTCCTAGCTACAAGCAGCGCTGCTCGAGAACGAAGCGTTGCGCAAAGAAATTGATCATCTCGAAGGGCTCAATGCGACGCTCCTCAAAAGTTCCGACGAGCCTCTGCAAGGTTTATTTCAAACCGATTTGACGCGGCGACGACATGTCACAACTAGGACCCAGCGCCGAGCGCCGCGTCCGCCTCTTGAAAGCCCAGAACCACCAGCTGCAGCGTCAAGTACGAAGATACAAATTGAGCACAGTATGGACACTGCGTTGTAGGTGGACATGCTCCTCGACGCCGTGGCTGCACGAGAATCGGCGGTCACGGACCTGCAAGCGCTGCTACATGCGTTGAATCAAGCTGTTGAAGTGGGTCTTGCAGACGCCAAGGAGGCCGGTGCCGACCAGACCAAGAAAAATGGATGCTGGCTGTGCCTAGAGATCTCCAGCAGGTACAACACAACGTGTTTGTATAATCTAAGGATATAATGGCTGGGAATAGACTATCAAGCAAATCGAGCGCCAGCTACTTGGACTCAACCGATCGTTGGGCGCGAGTATGGAGCAGAAGCTGCGCCACTCGGACGATGGACTGCTCGACGAAAACTACAAGGTGCTTCGCGTCCGCGATGTGCACAATCAACACAGTTGCCATGGCCCGCTGCGTACGGTACCCCTGCAGAGAGAGACTCGTACGAAAGTGTAGTGTGTAGACATGCCCAACGTCGAGCACTTGCGTTTCGATCGCTTGCAGCAGATCGAAAGCCATCTCTCGCAGCTCACGTCACAACTGCTCGGTTTTGCTAAAGACGCAACCGAAGTGACGCCTCCGTTGATCAGTGACGCCGCGACCATGCGTCTGCACGACCAAGTACGCCCGTCTTTTGTCTTCTTTTTTGCTCACAACCCTTCGTAGGCTCGGGATCTCGCTCGGCAAACACGAGCCTTGGCGACAGAAACAGCATCGCTCGGTGCCGTCGTCTGTGCGCACGCGGTTGGCCCTGGCTTCGAGTACATCAAATGATTATTCCTTCGCGTCGATACAACGCCGTGCCTAGGCGCCATCACCCGTCACGACCAACGGTGGCAGCCATTTTGGCCGAGCTGCCGCCGTTCCCCAGCGCCCACAAAGAGCGAGAGAAGGGAGTGCGTCTGCTGCTTCAGCGTCTCGACGCCTACCTCGTACGATATATCACAGTCAGCATCATGCGGTAAACCACATGGGTAGAGCGGCGTCGAAGCGCGGCTGGAGCAAGGTCTTGGCGAGCTAGCCTCATTGCAGCAGGTGGGTATTGCCTCCGAGTGGACATTCAGTTACGTCGTGGCGTAGAGCGTGCGAGGTCAAGCCTCTGCGTGGCGAACCATGCTTCAGCAATTCGACACGGTATTTACCAAGAAGGTCCAGTGGGCGCAAGAGGTATTTTCACCAAACTGGATACGAGATTTGAGGCAACGTAGGCGCTCACGGCCGCCCTGGATGGCATCGTTAAAGTGTTTGATGCCTTCAAAGCACAGCAAGTCAACGGCGGCACCAACCCGTATGGTGATCTCCTCGTTGAGACGTTCGAGACGCAGCGGTCCGCGCTCGTCCAAATCCGGCAAAGCTACACGCAGTACGCTTCGACAGCACGTGTCAAGCTCGACACGTCTCTGGCCGATATGACGCGCGCGATCGAGTGTGCGACTGTCTCCAGCTGACACTCGATCTTGCGTTGCATGCGGTCGTGAAACTGCCGCAGCACATTGATTTATGAGCATCATATTATGACTACCTTTACACAGAAAGGGACGGGGTCGTGGTTCGGTCGCGGTGCTGACTCATCTCGGCGTCGGACGTCCAGAGGAAAATCGGGCTGTTGTCGGGCGAGAGCAGCACCATGTCGTTGTCATGGCTCGCCGACGTTGCTGTCGACGGCAGCGGCCACTGGATCCATATTTTGTTGCAGATGGTGAGCTGGTAGCCGCGGAAGAACCGGTCTTTCGAGTTGGTGCGCACAAACAGCATGAGGATGCAGCCTGCGATCGCGACACCCCAGAGAACGCGGAGCTGATCGTAAAAGACGCTCTGCTCACCCGCAAAGGTCTCGCCGACGATGACCATGCCAATGGACCAGCTGGAGATCATCAAGCCGTACATGGTGCCCATGTTGTAGACGCCGTACATGTCGGTGAGGAGGCAGATGATCATGGACGCGCTACCACCCGAGACGGCCCGAATGACATGGTTGACGTGCGTCAAGACGTCGCCATCCGTGAGGAAGCTGTCGTTGTTCAAGCCGATGCCGAGCGTGACGGCGTGGACAAGTACGAGGAGCCAGAGACACGTCTTCCGCGCGGCTGCGGGGTTGGCGTACAGAAGGCGAATGAGGACGTCTGACAGCATCGGGTACAAGAGACGGCTCATGGCGTTGATGACAAACGACATGAGCTGGAACATTCTGGCTTCGTCGTCCGATATGTCCAAGTACCACACCTGAAGGAGACTTTTCCTGTCCAGCATCATGCTCATCTCCGACATGATGAGGCCTGCGGTTGCGTTGGCGCCGTACGCCACGTAGAGCAGCAGAAAGTCCGTCGAGAGAATGCACTGCAATAGAGTCAGCGCTTTCACTTGCTCAAAGTACCGACGGTCCGTGCCTTCGAGATGGTGGGTCGTCGTCGTGTTGCTTGACCGGCGGACAATGTCATAGTTGACGAGCGTCATGCCGACGTTGAGGTACTCGTCTTGGATCTTGATCGGGCACGGCGCCTTCTCGACGGGAAGCGAATGCATGGTCTTGCCTTGGACGTGGAACGAGGGCGGCGGTGTGCGGAGCACCAAGCTGCTGAGAAAGAGGACGGGCACTGCCGTGGCGGCGTAGGCCCAGAAAACGTACGAGATCCCGCCGGAGAAGGGTGTCGGGACGATGTGGCGGAAGAAGGCTGAGAAGACGTCGCTCCCAATACTCCACCCAAAGCACGAGATACCAGTGATAACGCCGCGGATGTCGGGACACCACTTTTGCGCCGTCGCGGTCGAGCACAGCATCAAAAAGCCAAAGCCGATACCTGCTACCAGCGCCCTACGCACTCGTGCGATCGGTATCCGTCCTCGCTGGTGACGACGACGTACCCAAGATAAAGCACAGCCTCGCTCGCAACGTGCACGGCGATTTGCAGCAGCGCGCAGCCAACACCCATGCCGACGGTGCCCCAGGCCATGCCCCAGCGCGGCCCGCGGCGCTCCAGAGCCGGACCCGACACAGCGGCGGTGATACCCATGGCTGTACTCGCGACGTACAAGGCGTGAACGACCTCGTTGGCTGTCGCGCTGCCATGGAAGAGCAAGTCCAGTGGCTGTATCAACGCCGAGGCGATCGCGTACATGGAGCCGCTGATCACTTGGACGCAAAAGACAGCGAAGAAGAGGTGCCATCGGCGAAAGCGGATGGGACGCGAGGCCCAGAACTGACTGCGGCCGTATGGTAGCACAAAGAGGTAAGCTTCGGCAGCCTCTTCGGCCTGCGTCTTGGGCGGTACAATGATCGTCCAGTACGCGCCGCAGCCTTGCATGTCACGAGGATGAAGGGAAACTGCAGGTGTCATTGGGCGCCTTGGTCACAAACGAACCACTTGGCTGCGCATCACGTAAGGTGGCTGAATTCTGCCGTACCGGGTGCTGTCAGGGGTGCTGTGCAGTGCTCATGCACGACGAACGTCCTTTCTCTGAAGACTAAACGTAGCGAGCGGACGTACCATACGTTTCGTCGCCTCACGACGGCTACGTCGCATGTCTTTGCGTAGCAGCACTCGGTACGTCGCTCCACCGGGCGCTCGAACTAGGAACCGATTCCTCTATGATAGAGACATTATTGTCTGTTATGGCATTGACTCCGCTCGACTTTTAGCCCAAGCCAACGCATCGAGGCGGCGTGCGTGATGTATACATTCACGCAACGAGGTCTCTTGTGAAGAGCCAAATTGAAGTACTAGTACATCAAACAATCTGATTTAACTTCGACCTATTTGCTTGGCCGCATGTGCAATTTGACTTCGATGGTCGCATCTGCAACCAGCATCCACGAGCACATTGTTTGTTTATACCTTGCAAAGGCGACGATGCGAGCGACACAACAACGTCACCTACTACGTACAAGTGTCACCTACTACGTACAAGTGTCACCTACTACGTAGTGCCACAACCTTTGTCCACCACCGTTGCAAAAAGCACGGACGAAGCTTCCTCCGGCGCTCTGACCCGGACCTTCCCTCCTTTCTAGTCTCAATGTACGACACAACAGACAACGGTCCTAGGACACATTTTACGACGCGTGTCGACACAAACTACATACCGAGACGATCGTGTTCACGTATAGCTAGTCGCACACTCTTGATGACGTCAACCCAAGGCGTATCTTACACTCCCTCTGGCCGGGCACTCCAATTGCCATGGCCCATGCTCGGGGTTTTTGACAAATTGTGCCCAATTTGGGGGTCCGTTAACATTTTGTGCCCACTTTTGCAGAATGTGCCCAATCCAAAAATGTTGCTGACAAGAAGTGCCCAAACGGTCAAAGGCGCACCTATCTTGAGCACTTTCCAACTAAGCCAACCAAAATGACAAACATGCACCCTCATCACTCTGCAATTGCAGATGAGCGGACGATCTGAGGCGGATATCACATAAGTAAATTCATTTGCTGATTGATCGTCTTGTGCGAAATGTATTGAGGTTGTTCGACATCATTTAGTCTTGGTCACTGTTGATGTAGTCATCACTGTTGCGAACTCGTCGTCGTCAAGGAGCAATTGCAACGGCGGACCTTCGACAGGAAGCACTGGTCCAAGGGGGCTGCGCTCAGTTGGGATGGCAGGAGCGAGCTGGATGCAGCGGTGCGTACACTTGCTGCCTTTATGGCCCACGAGTTTGCACTTGCGGCAGCGGTAGACTTTAGCCGCGCAGCTTTTGCCGTTGCTAGCTATGCGAGCCGGTTGCATGCGGCCCGCTTTTGGTTGATGCACGGGCGCCTTGACAACGCGGTCGAGCTCCAAGCTCTCGCTCCGAGGAAGATTGACAACCGTTGAAGCATGAGCCTCGGCAGAGGCCGCCACCGTGTAGCGCATGCCGAAGGTCGCGGGCGCGCGATCGAGTTGTTCCGCCACGCGGAGGACCGCCAACAAGTGACGGCACAGCAGCTCCTTTTGGAGACGGTACGAGCAAGAGCACTGCAACGTTTCAACGCACACTGTGCGATAGCTATCGCGATTGCCCGGATGGCTGACGTAGTACGTTACGCCATCATCTACCATCCAATCTTGATCGCCATGTTCCATGAAAGTGAATTAATGTCTTACTGTTTTTCTTGCATTCGAAAACAGCCGAGGCGTCGAGCTCTCGTCGGTCCCCCGCACAGGGATGCCATGACGTTGCTGCAGGTTGTTGTGTCTGGTTTGGTCAAGCCATGCCAGGCCGATGCAAGCGTGTATCGCTGGAGAGTTATGACTCCAGGAAGCTAGTAGCCCAGAGTCTGTGTAGTCTGTGCGTGCGTGGTGTAGATAGGATATGACGAGGTGCCATGTACGGATGATGTCTGGTAGCGACCCTATACGGTAGTGACCCCAGTTGGAGCCTCTTGGCGACGGTCTCATCCTGCACAGCCTATCTTTCTATCCGCGGCGCAGGCTTCCATAGTCCCACTTCTCAATACCTCTCGATCTGCCTTCGTGGCGTAACGCAATACAACGGCCTGCTTCCTGGGAGATGGCTCTCCCCTCGCTGCGTTGTCTGCGTTGCACCGTGGAAGCCACCACAAGGTCGAGCATCGAGAACGCGATGAATGCCCGACAGAAGCAATAGTCCTTGTCGAGCTCAAGGTCGACGAGGCTCTCGAGGTTCGCCGCCTTGAAAAAATCGGTCGGATTGTTTAGGTCCGGGAGCGCTGGGATGTAGCCGTACGAAACAAGATGTTTGCCACAGTAAATCATGTGCAGGCGTCCTTCGAGATCCGGGATCGTTGCCGCCTAACCACCAGTAAGATGACGAAGATAGACACTTGACAGCTAACGTTACCTTGAGTTGGGCAGCCATAGCATGGGAATGCTAGAGCACGAACGCCTCGAAGGCGTGAATTTTTAGCGATGTCGTTCACCGTGTACTTGGCCACTGGTGTGCACATGTCGGAGTCGTCTAGCTAGTTTCACATCTGCGCAAAGTTTTAATTACTCGTCAGTGTAGAATCAATAAAATACCCTTGACTAGATGCGGTCGTCCTGAGGCGGCGTTCGACCGGATCAACGACACATTGACGAAGAAGTCGCACGGCGTCGCGCTGCTGCAGCGCAGGAAAATTTGCTGCCGCCACGTTTCCCGCCAGGTTTAACGGAATCTACAATGTTGAACTGGTACAAATATAACGTGGAGATCAAAGGGGCAACCTACGCTGCTTGCACGACTTCCCTTTTTGGAGGAGCCCCCCGGTGACATGATCCGTCAGGCCCTTTCGGGACGACCCGAAAACGTCGCCGACACAAGGTTCCCGTAAGAAGCCCGTTCCAGGAATGACTCTCGGCTTATCCATCGTTTCGTTCACGGAAGCAGTGAGGTCTATCTTAGCGTGTTGGACGACTGTATGCATAGAATGTCATTACCTTCACTGCGAGCCTTCTTTTGTTTCTTGTTCTTGCTCGGCACGGTAGATTCGGTAGCAGACGTGGCCGCCTCCTCATGATGCAGCGCATCGTTGCCGGCGAACACTCGCAGCAGCTCGTCGAAACTCACAGGCACAACACCGGAAGGCGCGACATCGGCGGGCGCGTCCGACCCGACGGTGAAGACGATGCCACCGTCCTAGGCATTGCCAATGCCTAGGACGGTATTTATGCCATGGGCAGTGATACCAATGCCGCATTGGTATCACTGCCCATGGCATAAATACTGCTGTGCTAAAACATGTGCGATCCACTCCAGATTGTTGTTGCTTCCGCTCATCTGCAATTGCAAAGTGATGAGGGTGCATGTTTGTCATTTTGGTTGGCTTAGTTGGAAAGTGCTCAAGATAGGTGCGCCTTTGACCGTTTGGGCACTTCTTGTCAGCAACATTTTTGGATTGGGCACATTCTGCAAAAGTGGGCACAAAATGTTAACGGACCCCCAAATTGGGCGCAATTTGTCAAAAACCCCCATGCTCGACCACACGAGCCAAGGGAACAAATAACACAGCTTGAGGACAATAAGAAATGATATATCCGGTTGAAGTCACGTGGCACATTGCGCTGCGGCGAACGGTGGTTCTGTCCATTTCGATCAAATCTTTACAAAATGTGAAAACCGGTAGCTATTGGTATAGTAAAAATGTGGCCGATTTGGAAATTCACACGTTGCACCGGCGCGTTTGCATGCAGCCACGTCATGTCATGAAAAGGGCAACCTCTTTCTAGATTCTTTGTTGCTATAAGATACTTCATTCGTTTATTTAGACAGTCTGCACTCTTGCCGTAGACCGATGCGGCGCGTCCATTTCAGATTCGGAGCTCCACATAAAGGACGACCCCGCGTCTGGCGACAGCAAGACCATGTCGTGGTAGTCGTCGTCGTCGTCGCGCTGAAGTATGTGGATCGACGTCACTAGAATCGGCCACTGGATCCAGACCTTGTTCCAGATCGTGAGCTGGTAGCCGCGGTAGAACCGGTCCTTCGAGTTGGTGCGCACAAAAATCATAAAGACGCTACCAGCGATCGCCAAGACCCAGAGCGCGTCGAGCTGGCGCAAGAACACGTGCTTCTCGCCCGCAAACGACATACCGACGATGACCATGCCGATGGACCAGCTCGTAATGATCAAGCCGTACATCGTCCCGACGTTGTAGACACCGTACATGTCGGTGAGGAGGCAGATGATCGTCGACGCGCCGCCGCCCGTCGCAAACCGAAGCACATAGTTGGTGTGCGAGAAAACGTAAAAGTCCGACTCGAGCTGCGGACTGTTCAAGCCAACGCCGAGCGCGATCGCTTGGGCGAGCACGAGAAGCCAGAAACACACCTTGCGCGCGGCGGCGGGGTTGGCATACAGAACGCGAATGAGGACGTCCGAGACCATTGGGTACAGAAGGCGGCCAACCCAGTTGATGAGAAGGCCCGTGATAAGGAATGTTCTCGCCTCGTGGTCCGAGAGAGCGGGGTACCACGACTTGAGGTTGCCGACTTCGTCGCCGGGGATACGCAGCTCAATCGTGATGAGGCCCGCGGTCGCTGTCGCGCCAAAGGCGACGTACAAGAGCACAAAGTCGGTCGAGAAGATGCACTGGAGCAGCGAGAGCGCTTTCACTTGTTCATAGTACCGCCGGTCCGTGCCCTCGAGGAGCTGGTCGTTCCCGGATGTTGTGTTGCTTGACCGCCGCACAATGTCATAGTTGACGAGCGTCATGCCGACGTTGAGAAACTCGTCTTGGATCTTGGTCGGACTGGGCGCCGACGCGGCAGGAATCGAGTGCATCGTCTTGCCGTGGACCTGGAACGAGGGTGGCGGGGTCCGGAGCACCAAGGCAGCCAACACCAAGATCGGTAGCACGATGGCCAAGTAGAACCAAATGACAAACGAGAGCCCGTCGGCGGACGATGCGACGACGCGACGAAAGAAGATATCAAAGACAGCGCCGCCAATGCCCCACGCAAAGCAGTTGAGGCCCGTGACGACGCCGCGAATGTCGGGACACCACTTTTGCGCCGTCGCGGTCGAGCACAGCATGACAATCCCAAAGCCAGCCCCGGCGAAGAGCGCCCTAAAGAGTCGTATTTACACATGAGAACATGGTCAGTGGAGTCTGCGTTGTACTACCCCGCATAGAGGATCGCGCGGCTCGTGGCGAGAATTGCGATCTGAAGCAGTGCGCAGCCGAGACCGACACCGCAGGCGCCCAAGGTAATGCCCCAGCGAGGTCCGCGGCGCTCGAGCGCGGGGCCGGACAGGGCAGCGGCGAGGCCCATCGCCGTGCAAGCGACGTAGAGGGCGTGTACGACCTTGTTGGCTGTCGCGCTGCCGTAAAAGTGCAAGTCCAGTGCCGGAGCCAAGCCTGTTGTGACCGCATACATGGAGCCACTGACTACTTGGACGCAAAAGACGGCGAAGAAGAGGTGCCATCGGCGAAACCGGATGGGACGCGAGGTCCAGTAGACGTCGGTACCGCGCGGTAGAACCAAGAGGTAGACCTCGGCTGCCTCCTCGGCCGGCGACTTGGGCGGCACGATGATCGTCCAGTATGCGCACCCGCCTCGCATCGTTCTCGAGGGTGCGAGGTCGATTGTAAACTGCCACGAAAGTGGTCGGTGCACTTGAGCTTGAATTCGCGTAGCCAAGCTAATTTTTACAAGAAATACACCATCGGATTGGTGGTTGCATCTGGATTATATTGATATAAGGGAATTCGGCACCGGATGTTTCGCGACGATCCAAACCAGCGTTGGCGGCGACGGCACTCGGTGGTGATCACACCATGGCTCATTGCGAGCGAGCTTTATATACTCAAATCAGTGGAATCAGTGGTGTGCGTGTCCTTCGGCCAAGGATTCATCATCTACTCTGCTAAACATCGCGGACCTCATCTATCAGCCGCCGCAAGACGCACGATTGCAAAGCGACGCATCGTCCACTGATAGCTCGCTGTGACAAACTGGATCAGGCTCTGAATCACCTCTGTTCGAAGCACGGCTACACAAAAGTGGCTACACAATGGGGGAACTCGAGTACTCGAGCGAAGTGACGGTGCTTCGCAGTCTGTCTTGCCAATGGCATCGGTGCAGCCGCCCCTATCAGGTGAGCGGCTTTGGCAATAGCACCGAATGCCCATGCTCGGTCCTCACTTGCTCTTGAACCAAGTTGATACCCGGTGCACACTTTGAGCTCCATTCTTGCTGGTACTACTAGCAGCTCTACAAGCGAAGTGTGAAAATACCACTTGTTTTGATGGGGTACAATAATGTAGCTCCACTGCAAGAAACATCAACGCGAATGATCACGTCAATGAGTCGCTCAACTGGTGCGGAGAGCTTTTAGGTAAGACACAAGCGTGTGAAGGACTTCAATGAAAATGGCGCGTCCACCATGTCATACACACGACGAAGCCTGCTACAACCATCGTGATAAGATACAAGGAAATCGTATACTTCTGTCGGTAGTATCATCGCAGTACGTGCACAAACCCATTTATGTATCATCAGTCATTAGCGCAGAAGACAGAGACATGCTTGGGCCAGGGTTCACCCCTTCACTCGATTGGGCGGGCTTGGACTCGATATAAAGTATGAGCGATTCAAGCCATCAAGAGGCGAAATCAACCCAACCAGTCGAGAGTGCCACCATGGTCATCTCAAGCGATTGTTCCCAGAACACGCTTCCGCCCTCAACAGCCAATCACACACGCCGAATGCGCCTGTCTGCGCCTGTCCCGCATTAAAACCTATAAAACGCCAATAAAACGCCATGTTGAATAAACGCGAAATGGATAAAACTCAACTCAAATCACGAGTCGTCGCCGCTCCCTTGGCATGCAACAAGATCATCGCACCATAAAGCTCTGCGGTAGCTTCACCGCAAGAAAATGGATTCCTCGATTCTCCACTGGTCGATGTCTACTTTACTTTACAGCACACAATACGTCGCACACGCCTCTCCAGGCGCTTGCTTCCACCATTTTGCCCGGATCTCCATTCTTAAAGTAAACTCAATATGCAATTTTGAGTGTCCTGGATTGTCGTGGCGTTTCCGCACTGCGATATTTGCGAAATGGGCGTCCAACGAGTCTGGACCTTCTTGCTGCTGCTGGTGTCGCTGGCCGTCGCCGACCTGCGCCTGCAGACGTCAATCCCGTTCGAGGCAGACGCTTCGCCTGCCGAGGTCGCGGCCAACCGCATGGACTTTCTGGTCATCGTCGGAGACGTGTCGACGTCCATGGCGCGCGTCCTCTACGAGCCATTGGTGTATGGCGCGACCATTGACGTCATCCTCGAAGCCGCGACGGCGGACGGCAGCTTTGAGCACGTCTACGCGCAGTCGCATGCGCACACCCAGCCAATGCCGTACGTCATGACCTTCACCGCCTTAGTGCCGCAGCGCCAGCACCGTGTTCGCTTCGTCTTGGACGGCCATGGCGTGGCCGAGGCGTTCTTCCGCACAGCGCCGACGGCGTCCGATGCCACAGATGTCCGCGTGCTCTCGGTGTCGTGCGACCGCTTTAGCGAGGACGCCGATGACACGCACTGGTCGACGCTCGCCGCCGACATCGCCGACGACGACTCGTACTTTGGCATGGTGCACACGGGCGACCAGATCTACGCCGACCAGCTCGTGAAGCTCGCGGTCGCGCAGATCCACGCCGCCTCGGCGCTGAGCTTTGAAGAGACGCTCTCGGCCTTCCGCACCTTGTACCGGCGCTGCTTTGGCCGGCCGATGCTGCAGTATGTGCTCCGGCGGGGCGCGCACTGGATGTTGATTGACGACCACGACATCATCAACAACTGGAGCTACGCCAACCTCGAGTCGCCGCAGCACGAAGTGCTCGTCCGCGCCGGTCTCCAAGCCTTTTACGAGTACCAGTTCCAGCTGCTGCACGACGTCGATTGGTCCTCGATGGACTTTGCCCATACGCACAACTGGTCGTCCTTGTACATGCCTGGCCACGCACTGCGCCGGGTCGGCAACCTCTCGCTCCTGCTGGTCGATACGCGCCTCGACCGCGGGCTCCAAACCTCGGTACGTGCGATAAGGTCTGTGCAGACATCGTCATGGACCATGTGCTCGGTAGGCTGCGGCGCCGACACTGATGAGCGACGACCAGCTCCGGTTTGTCCAAGAGACGCTGGATGCCAAGTTGAATGGCGAGCACTTGGTGCTCTTCACGCCGCTCCCTCTCTTCTTTCACACCAAGTACTCGGCGGCCTTTGCCGATGCGGTCGACGGCGAGATGTACCCGGGTCTGGATGTCTACCGGCCCTTCTTTCGGCAGCTCTGGCCGCACTTGGCGCACGCTTCGCTGCTCGTGGGCGGCGACTTGCACATGACGGCCGACACGACCGTGTGCGGCCACGTCGGCTCGGGCAACTGGAGTTGTCTCCCGCAGCTCATTACGAGCGGCATGACGGAAGCCTCGACGACGATGCACGAGCTCAAGATCATCTCGTTCCACTTGGCCATCACGCAACTGCTGCAGCCGTTCCATTGGCTCTACGCGGCGATCGCTCCGCGCACGCGCACCGAGTTTGCCATGCTGAGCAAGCACGTCTACTATGGCAAAAACTATGGCTACGTCCATCTCGCGAGCAACCACACCTTGTCGTACGGCGCTGTGGCCCAGCCCTACGCGACCGGCGGCGCGACGCTCGTGCAGGTATGCATCGACTTGTCTCTCCTCAGAGCGATGAAATCGCATTTGCGTAGATGGTCTCGGATACGATGTCGTGGGCCATCGACAACGCCGCGCTCTCGACCGCGCTCGGCCTCGCGTCGTACGTCGCCTACGCTCGACTGCGGTCGCACAGCGCATAGGACCAACTCGATGAGGTTTCGCATTCTAGCATGGCGCCATAATGCTCGTAGTAGATTCAAAGCAATAACGTATTCGTCCATGTATTACCGGTGCATCCTTCAGTCTCTGAACAAGATGCTCAAGGAGAGACGTATCCGACCGGTGCTGATACTGATGATTCGCAGCGTACATGCGTCCTCATACAGCGGCGTTCCTCAAAGGCCTCTAGCTGGTCACGTTGGCATGAAAGGCGTTGTTAGTGACGACCAAGCGTCCACTGCCGCGCCGAAGGGCTACCGATTTCGGCAAAAACCAGCCGCTAAACCTTCTCGGTCGGATCTGGGATCTGGAAATAATGCGCCGGTGCAGAGCAGGCTGGGTGCAGAGAGAAATCGTTTGTGGCCCAGTCGCCTATGAACCACTCGTACATCGATTCACACTCAAAGCAATGCCCTGGTACGTTGCTTCAGGCGCAGTAGCCTGCGGCATCGTCTCGTCGAGACCACTCGAGCATGACGACATCATTGAGAATTCCTCACGGAACGGTCCGCCTGTCGCAGTTTCAGCGGCCGTTGGGCTTTCCGTCGCCACAATTCATTTGCTCAATGCAAACCAGAGGCTTTGACGTGGCGTCGACTCCGGCGCGCCAGGCGTACCAGCTCCTCACGGGCGCCGTCGTGCCGCGCCCCATTGCGTGGGTATGCGCTCCATCTCTCAACGAGTATCGAGTTGATAGTTTTCGTAGATTAGCACCGTGAGCAAGGACGGCGTCACGAACCTCGCTCCTTTCTCGTTCTTCACGGTCGTGAGCTCGGACCCGCCAATTGTGTCGTACACGCAGATCTTCCCGACGCCGGGCACCGACAAAGACACGCTGACGAACCTCCGCGCGACGAACGAGTGCGTCATCAACTTTGTGACGACCGAGCTCGGCGACCTCATGAACGCGACGTCCAAAAACTACGCGCACGGCGAAAGCGAGATCGACGCGCTCCAGATCCCAACGATTCGCAGCCAGCGCGTGGATGTGCCGGGTGTGGCGGCGTCGCCGATCCGAATGGAGTGCTCGCTGCGGGACGTCCTCGCGATCGGCAACGGCAAAGTCGTGCTCCTCAACGTAGTGCACTTTGAGATTGCCGAGGCGGCGCTCACAGACAGCGGCCAAATCGACAGCAACGTCTTCGCGTCGCTCGGCCGCATGAGCCGCAACGACTACGTCGCCACATCCAACCTCTTTGAGATCGCGCGGCCAACGTCCTAAGTTGGAGTACAAGAAGAAGATGCGATCGCGTCCATCTCGTGTCTGTTCGTACCGCGACCGACTACTGGTACTAGCTATGGTTGGACCTCACCGACTTGTCCGCAACGATGCGTGTGGCCATCGATACCACCACCCACGAACCACGTTGACGACGAGCGCGAGCAATTGACGACGCACTGGATCTACCCAGGCGCCAGTGTGTTGCAACCCCATGCTAGCTGGTAAGTCATGATACCGATCGTCGCAGTCGGTGTACGCACGGTGGTACGTGCCGCCAAGGTGCCGTGCCACGTCACCACCTGTCGGCGCCTGACCTTATTGCTGGTGCAATAAGCAGGACCATCGGGCACATATGTGCGTATACTTGTGGCCTTGAGGCAGTCACTGCAGCTGCACGCAAGGTCCTTGCAAGCGGTCGGAGTGCATCCGCAACGAGGCGTCGTGCCATCGACTGTTGCGTGCAGCATGGTGCCAGCTGGCGATCTCTGGCGATCCTGACATCTTTGGCCACATTGCCGGACTGCCGACCACATATACAAATACCAAGTTAGCAAAAATAGCCGGAGGTTTCAGATAGGACATTTGCCTCAAATTAGGGTAGGTCGGCCCTTCGATCTGCAGTCGCCATTCCTGCACGATGACCGAGGCTCCAGCGGCCGTCGCGCCACCGCGGCAGCTCGGACTGCAGCTCAGCCTTGTCATCCTTGTCTTCGTCGTACAGTTCTTCGTGCTGCAGTACTGGTTCGCGTCGACGCCCAATGACCCCCAGACGCTGCGCGAAGAGATGCTCGAGAGCGTCAAGGCGACGCACGAGCCGTTCGTGCGCGCGGCTGTGCTCTACTTGCCGTCCGAGAAGGCGTTCCTGCCGCAGCTGCGCTGGTTCCATGAGAGCTGGCGCGAGATGCAGAAGCACGAGCCATCGCTGTGGCGCACCGACATGGTCGTCTTCACCGACTCGCTGCTGCCCGAGCTCGGCGCACTCGGCTGCGCGTCGACGCCCGCGCATCAAGCAGCGAGCCCAACAAGTGCGTCGTCATCACGAGCGGCTTCCATGCGGCGCCCGTGCCCGGGTATGCGCTCGGCGCGTCCGTCGGCGTCGCCGGCGAGGCGCATCCGTGGGTGCATGTCTACGACTACCTTCTGCGCACCGACCTCGATACGTTTCTCACGCCGGCGTTCGCGTCGTGGAAGCCACACGGACTGACTGTGGGCTTTGGCGAGTATGCGTTCGAAGGCTACAACACGAGCGCGCGGCTCGCACGCATCGCGACGGACCTCGGGTATGCCCCCGTGCATGTCACCAACGTCGGCTCGAGCTGGTACGGACCCCGTGCAAAAGTGCAAGCGTGCGCGCGTCTCGCGGTGCAGACTATGGTGTACCTGCACGAACGCGAGTTCAGCGACGTGGAGAAAAGCGCTGCGTACGGCGAGCAAGGCTGGCCCGAGTGGCACCACGGCGCCATCAACTTGTACGCGAGCCACCTCGCGATCAACGAATGCACGGCGGCCGACGACATGAAGGGCGGCAGCAGCTACGCGTTGGTGCGTCAGGACATGCTCGACGTCCCCACGACGTCGCAAGGCTCGCCGTTCAAGCACGCGCATCTGCGCACGCCGTGGCGCGACGATCGCGAGGCGCCGACCTTTTCCAAGTTTGCCTTTGGCCGCGGCGAGTACGATGCGAGCCATGCAGACCAGCTCTCGCTCAGCCGCATCGGAGACTACGCGCTGCGCATGGCGCTCCGAGCCGGTGCGGCCAATGCCACGACGACGACGACCGACGCCATCCGTGTCCGCGCCGTCGTCGTCTTCCTCCCGGCGCCGACGTCGGCGACGCTCCGCATGGAGTTTCGGACGCTGCACCGCAGCTGGCTGCACATCCAGACGCACGAGGCCGACGCGATGCGCACCGACTTACTTGTGTACACGACCGACAACGACGACGACGGCTTTCTCCACGGCCTTGGCTGCACGACCGCCCATACGCGATCGGATCCGGCCCGCTCGAGCGCCTGCGTGCGCTACGGCAACGTCGTGCCGCAGCGGTCGTCCACGTTCAACGTCGATATGGATCATATCCACGTGCTCTCGTTGGTGCCGTCGGTGTACGACTACATTCTCAAGGTGACGCCGGATGCGATTTTGGCGCCCGGGCTCCACGCGTGGACGCCCGACTCGCTCGTGACGGCGTCAACCATCTACGCGCTGGACAGCGTCGACACGAGCAGTCGGTTGGAGCGGATCGCGACAAACCTCGGCCTCGCCACCGGCAGCAAGCGCAACAACAACTTTGGCGCGACGTGGTACGGGCCCGCCGTCGTGGTGCGCACTTGCGCAGCGCTCGCGATGCGCGTGGCCAAGCACCTGGTGACCCACGAGTTTACGGACGAGGAAAAGAGCGACGCGTACGGGAGTCGTGGCTGGCCGCGCTGGCACTTTGGCGTGCTCGAGTTGTACGCGAGTGACATTGCGATCCACGACTGCGCACCGAACGTCGTCCAGCGACCCGACCTTTTGGAAGCGCCGGCGACGTCGCACGATGCACCGTCCACGCACGCGGTCTTGCGCACGCACGAACACGACGGGGTCTTCAACAAGAAGGCGTTTGCGGCCGGCGATTACGCCTCGGCATCGGTATCGCCCGACAACATCGCTACCAACACGAGCGCCTACGCTCTCTTCATGGCGCTGGACGCGCACAAGGACGCGCTGCCATCGCCAACGCCGTCCTTGACGCGCGTCGACGATGGCACGTTTGTACGCGCGGCGGTCACGTACCTGCCGCCAAAGACGCCCAAGTTTGTGCGGGAGCTGCGCTGGTTCCGCCGGAGCTGGCAGGCCATGGCCGAGCACGAGCCTGCGGGGTGGCGCACCGACATTGTCATCTACACGAAAGCGATGACGGCCGTCTTGCGCAGCCTCAACTGCTCGACCGCGCCGCGCATGAATCGGCATGAACCCAACAAGTGCATCGTTATCACCAACTACACACCGCTGCGCACCAAGGCCTTCAACTATGGCTACGGCGACTCGCTCAACGTCGTGGCCATGGACAACGCGGTCATGGACGCCTACGACTACATGTTGCGCACGGACCTCGACACGTTTGTGACGCCAGCGTTTGCCACGTGGAAGCCGAAGGAGCTCATTGTCGGCCAAGGCGCGTATACGTTCGACGGCACGACGACGTCGGCGCGGCTTGAAAGCATCATCCAAAAGCTCAACTACTCGGCGTCAACGATCCACAATGTCGGGTCGACGTGGTATGGGCCAGCCCATGTCGTCCGGCGCTGCGCCAAGCTCACGGTGAAAACGATGCTGTACTTGCACGAATCCGAATTCACCGCCGAAGAGAAGAGCGACGCGTACGGCATCAAGGGGTGGCCCAACTGGCACTGGGGCGTGCTCACCTTGTATGCCGGCCACATCGCCATCAACCACTGTGCGAATGACGTGGGCGTCATCAAGCGCGACGACATGCTGGACTTTCCGACCACGTCGTCCGAGTCGCCGCACCAGCACGCGCATCTGCACACGTGGCAAAACAGCGAACGCTTTAGCAAATTCTCGTTTGCCGAAGGCAAGTACGCGAGCGAAGACATGACCAAGTTGCGCTTCAACGACGTGATCGCCGACTACGCCATGTACATGGCCCTGGACGCGCACAAGGCCCCTGGGCTGCTGCCGGGCGGAAGCGCTGGCAAGGCCACCGACCCGCCGCGCGATATCGACAAGAGCTTTGTCCGCGCCGTCGTCGTGCACTTGCCGCCCTTGACGCTGAGCCTCGCGACCGAGTTTCAAACGTTCCACCGCAGTTGGCAGTACATTGTCGGCCGGCAGCCATCGCAGTGGCGCACCGATTTGATTGTGTACACGGCGTCGGCGCCAGACTTCCTCTCGAGCCTCAACTGCTCGGCCGACTGGCATCGCAACTCGAGCGACAGCGTCGATGCGTGCATCGTTGTCGACGGCCACAAGGACCTCCGCTCCAAGGCCTTTCCCGTCGACGTCGACAGCTTCCAAGCGCTCGCGGCAACGACCAACCCTCTCTACGAATGGCTCTTCAAGTCGACCAGTGATGGCATTTTGGCGCCAGGCTTTGCGGCGTGGAAGCCGGCCACCATGGTCATGTCCAGCGCCTACTACGCCCTCGCGAGCGCCGACACGACCGAGCGCCTCGAAACCATCGCGGCCAAGCGCAATCTCTCGCGGAGCGACCTCCTCGAAGTGGGCTTGACGTGGTACGGTCCGGCGTCGCTCCTTCGCAGCTGCGCGGCCACGGTCGTCGACGTCGCTGCGTACATGTACGAACACGAGTTTACAGACGAAGAGAAGAGTCCAGCGTATGGCTCTCGGGGCTGGCCGCGCTGGCACATTGGTGTCTTGGCCAACTACGCGGCCGACATTGCGATCAACCACTGCACGATGGATGCCGGGATCGAAGGGCGCCCCGAAATGCTCGAAGTCGCCTCGTCCGAAAGCGATGCGCCGTCGGGCCATGCACATCTGCACACGTGGCACAACACGGAGCTCTTCAATAAGAACGCGTTTTTCGCCGGCGACTATAAGAGCGTCGACGCCTCCTCGCTCTCGATCGATACCAACACGAGTGCGTACGCCTTGTTCATTGCGCTGGAGGCGCAAGCGCTCTCGGTGGCGGCATCGACCATCGACCCGGCGTCCATCACATCGACCATGACGCGCGCCGCCGTCGTCTACATGCCGTCCGAGATCCAAGGCCGGTTCGTCCGCCAACTGCGCTGGTTTCTTCGCAGCTGGCAGGCCATGGCCGAGTTTGAGCCGGCCAAGTGGCGCACCGACATTCTCGTCTTCACGGACAAGCACCTACCGGTGTACGACGAGCTCAACTGCACGTCAAGAGTGCGCAGCTCGCCGGCCGAGCCGAACGCGTGCATCATCATGGCCTCGTACACAAGCGTCAAAAGCGACGCGTTCAAGTACAGTTTCGCCGACTCGGTCAACGTCGTTGCCGTCGAGTCGCCCGCGCTCGACCCGTACGACTACCTCCTTCGAACTGACATCGACACGTTCTTGACGCCGGCGTTTGCGACGTGGCAACCGTCCAAGCTCATTGTCGGCCAAGGCTCGTACCTTGGCTCAACGACGTCGGCGCGCCTCGAAGAGATCGCAGCCGAGCTCAAGTGGGCGAAGCCGACTGTTGGCAACATTGGCTCGACGTGGTACGGCCCGGCCAAGACGGTGCGGCACTGTGGCAAACGCGCAATGGAAGCCATGTACTACATGCACGAGCACTCGTTCACAGACCTCGAGAAGAGCCCCGAGTATGGCGACCAAGGCTGGCCGCGCTGGCACTATGGCGTCTTGAGCATGTACGGCGGCGAGCTCGCAATCAACGACTGCGCATCCGACATTGGGTTCGAGAAGCGGCCGGATATGCTCGACTTCCCAACGACGTCGTCCGAGTCGCCGTTCAAACACGCGCATCTCCATACGTGGCTCGACTACGACCGCTTCAGCAAGCTCGCCTTCGAACAGGGCCAGTACGCGGGCGAGACCACCGACGGGCTTCTTTACCTCGAGCACATCAGCGACTACGCCATGTACATGGCGCTGGACGCCCACAAAGCACCGGGGCTCATGCCGACGCCCGCGCCGTAGTTGCAACACCATTTAACTATAATAAGCTGGCCAAGACTGACGCATGCATAGTGTCGTCATTCTGTGCAGGGCGATAGTCTTGGTTTTGGCAACATGTTTCTTCCTTAGTTTTGGCTTGGTCATGGTAAAAGGACGCGTTGGGTGGCAGCTTGTACCGACTACGACGGAGCTAAACAAGGTATTCTGCTTTTGTGCGGGACTCTGTGGAGGATGTCGGTGCACATTGGATCGAGATGGCCTTGGCAAAAGCGGCTCCACTGCCACCTGCATCGTTCGAAACAGTGTCTATTGGAGACACTGGTTCAACTCGGATCCTGTCTGAAACAGTGTTTAATGAAGACACTGGTTCAAGCAGGTTTTAGGATATTATGTTGTAGAGTTTTTCCGTCTGCATCAACATTAAACTAAAGAGGTTTTCCGCCGAAGCCCAAGATTGCCATTGTCAGATTTTGGAATTCGCAACGAAGATGGCGCAGGTGGTGGTGATTCCCGTGCTCTCGGACAACTATGCGTACTTGCTCGTGGACGAAGCGACGAAAACGGCGGCCGCCGTCGACCCTGTCGAGCCGCATAAGGTGCTGGACGCGGCCAAGGCCCTCAACGTCCATCTCACACACGTGCTCACGACGCACTCGCACTTCGACCACGACGGTGGCAACGAAGAGATGCTGCAATTGCTGCCGCATTTGACGATCGTCGGCGGCAAGAACGACCGTGCGAGCGCCGTCACGCACGAAGTCGACCACAACGACGTAGTGCGCATTGGCGCGCTCGAGGTACTTTCTTCATGGATCCAACTGCTAGTTCCAGTGCGATGTAGGTCCGCGTGCTCTACACACCGTGCCACACGCCCGGCCACGTGCTCTACTTGTGCGAAAGCAACCTCTTTACAGGCGACACGCTCTTCATCGCGGGCTGCGGCCGCTTCAACGGTACGCGACGCCCATTGCTGGAACGAGTCGATGGGATCGCGTGGCGTAGGCGGCACGCCGGCGCAGATGCACCATGCGCTCAACACGGTGGTCGCGCAGCTGCCGCTCGATACCAAGGTCTACTGCGGACACGAGTACACGACCAACAACCTCGCGTTTGCGGCCGCCGTCGAGCCTGCGAACAAGGCCATTGCTGCCAAGCAAGCTGGGCATCGGCGCAGACTATCACGGTGCCGTCGACAATTGCGTCCGAGCTCGAAACCAACCCATTCTTGCGCGTGACGGTGCCCGCTGTGCAGGCATACACACAGGTGTCGGACCCCGTGGATGTCATGGGCCGTCTCCGCGAGCTCAAGAACTCATTTGGCAACGGTGCTGGTCCACGCAAGTAGCTGCCTTTGTAACTCTGCATATACTCGGCTCAAATGTGTAAAGAGCTATTATACCTTTGGTGCAGCGGGTGGTCGTCCCCACTGGTTCGCCTGGACGCATGGAGGCCAGCAGTGCAGTGCGGAATACTGTAGTATCATTTAAAGGGTTTAGGGTTATGCGTCGGCGACTATAGACGAGCCGTCTTGGGGCTCTCCCGGGGCCGCCGTGGGGACGTTGAGTCAAGGTACTCGCACTTGGACACAAACTTGAGTGGCGCCTCAGTTTCCGTGAGGTTGGGCAGCCGCACGGTTTCGATCGCTTGGGCCTACACACCGCATCCATGCATCAACCATACAATGATATGTCGTCTTACCGTCATGAAGCGGCGTGCCATAACAGATTTCTTCGTCTTGCGTCCCGGGCTCGGCTTGTGTGGGGTCAAGGGGTGGTCGCCGCCCTAACAACGGCATTGATTCGACATCCACACGATCTCGATTGCGTCTACGGCCATAAATCGATTGTACTGCAAGACGATCCCGATACTGCGCTGGGTCTTGCTTCGCGCTTCCAGATGTGTCTCGAGCGCCTCTTTCCACGGCGTACCGGGGTCCAATAGCATGGGTTCTGCTTCGGGTGTTGCGGTTTGCTTGGACGGCGACGTGCGGCCGTGCACAAGGTCGTACTTGATCTGTTTCTCCGCGACAGACGCCTGCTGGGCCGCCACAAGCTGCTGCTCGACGGCCATGCGTTCCTTGTAGTGCATTTTCCTACGGCAAAAGTGATATACGTTAATATACAGGTGGACAATGCAGGGCGTACTGAAACAATTTTTCGTAAAATTTGACCTTGCGGGACAAAGTTTCGGTCATTTCCGAGAGAATCTAGTCCCGAGCAGACGTGTCAATAGAAATAGAGAGGCGAGGAAGGACGTACATCCGTGTTGTTGCGTTGCTCTTGCTTTTCCCGCAAGAGGGCGTCGGTCTGCTTGACGAGCTTTTCAATCTTGGACGATTGGTACCGGAGCTCGAGCGTGAGTCGCTCGTTCTCTTCGACGGCTCGGCGCGTTGTGCCATCGAGGCTACACACATGGGGTGATATCGAGTAGTAGGTCGATAGCACAAAGCAATGTCTACCTCTCGGTCATCATCTTGTGCATGTCGTTGCGCGTACGAAGGACTTCATCTTCCTGTTGCTTGCGCATGCGCTGGATGTCGGTAATGTTCTTCTTCTCGAGCTCCGTCATTTGGCTCAAAAGTTGTTGCTGGAGGTCGTTGCGCTCGCGACCAAGTCGGTCAATGTCCGACTGCATGCCATCCTTTACAGCCTTGAACGACCGCATTTCGTCAAGGAGCTCGTCCGCTTCCTTGTACTTGGCAAAGTACAAGTCGCGATCTTGCGTCATGACGTCGAGCTTTTCTTGCATCGCCCGAATCGCGCCGTTTGTCTGCTGCTGCACCTCGGTCTCCAGTCTACGAAAACATTCGACCAATCGGCAACGTGGATGAGACTACATGGCTAGCTTCTCTTGGAGCTCGTCAATACGCTTCATCTTGAAGAGAATGACGCGCTCGCGGTCTTCAATGCCCGCCTCGAGCGCGGTCTGGAGCTCCTTGATGCGCCCATGGAGCTGCTTGTTTTCGACTTGGAGCCGACCAAGCTCAACCACTTGCTGCTCGAGCTCATACTGCACCTTCTGGTCCTTGAGCGCACGCTGGGCTGCGATGCGGAAGGACTCGATACCATCCTTCTCGATGGGGTTGCCCGACGCCGACATTGCACTTGATGACCACGTCTATTTTTAGACACCTGATTTGATGGGCATCGCACCTGAAATAGTGTGGTGCAGGTATTACGGCCCGTAGGCGATACTACGGGTACAGTGTTGCAGCGATTCCAGACGCGAAGGCTTGGGCCACACTGTCCATCCTGGTACATGTCCTGCGTACAAATATAGGGATGCATGCCCTGCGACTCGCAACAGTGTACGACCGGTACTCGTTTGCTCCGGCGCTGCGCTGCCCACTTTACCCCATACACTATTTCGAGTGCGCATGCAAGAGTAGGATCGTCATGTACTGTAGATAGGATGCGACGACTTGGCCGATGACACCAATCACGCTCGAGATGCATCAAGCGTGCTGCGCTGGACGGCCCACTTCTTGGAAGCTCGGCGAACGCATCGTTCTTCCGCCGGCCTTCTCTCACCGGCAAACCGCTGGGACATTATTCTTTTCCACCAATCACACGCACGCTCGCCGGCTCGATTTGGTTGGCAGCGGGCCTCGTCATCACGTCGTCCTCGCCTGCTCGCCGTCGATCGTCGAGCTGCTGCTAATCACGACGATTATGAGCGCGCTGTCGACAGCCCATAATCGGAGCGATTGCGGTGCGTGGTACTGTACTAACACCAGGCGAGCGAGAGTAGCCCACAAGCGACTTGAACGAAACGGCAACCCGCCCGTCCGTGCATGCAATGCAAGCTCACGAAGGTACTAGCCAGTCCCGCGTCGCGTCGGTGCAACGACATACAGTACTCTAGTATAAAATGTGCTCGGGTCGGATTTATTTTCGTCGCCGCGCCGCTTCGCGAGCCGCCGGATTTGAACTCGTGGCTGGCAAACCCTGCCGGCCACATAAAAATTCTCATCCTTTGACGTTATCTATAAAACAACATACAAACACCAAGTGTACAAATAGAAACCAATAATAATATAACCCATGGCAGCCATGTGCAATGCAGCGTATTTCTGTGACGTTCATCGTAAAATAAATTATTTTTCATTTTTCACGCGCTGGTTCCTGTATCCGATAGCATACAGCACAATAGTAATACGAATAATAATATGCATAGGACGCCAAAGAACTGGACGTTTGTATACCGCACGGTTGAAGGCATCGAACACCGCGGAGCTCGAACCATTCTTCGATTTCCTCGGCCCTCGGTACTCGCACCATGGCTCTGACCCGGTCCAGCGTCGTCGCCTCGCGCCAGCTCGTGAAGGCCTGCCCCTTCATGCACGCCTCCAGCGTCACCAAGCAGGCGCTCGTGCCCAACATCGCCAAGCTCGCCAAGATGTGCCCCCACATGTCGACCACGATGCAGAACCATGCGCAGGAGGCCGAGGCCATCACGACCAAGTTCCAGGAAGTCTCGTTCGCCAAGCCGTTCGCCAAGCCGACGCCGGTCGCGCCCAAGAAGGTGCAGCCCTACCGCCGCCCGGCCGGCAAGTACGAGCGCCTCGGCGGCCTCAGCCACGACGAGTACGAGCGCGGGTTCCAGAAGACCATTTCGCGCATCAAGAGCGAAGGCCGGTACCGCCAGTTCGCCGACCTCGAGCGCAAGCGCGGTGAATTCCCCAAGGCCACGTACCACGAGTCACCGACCAAGACGAAGGAGGTCATTGCGTGGTGCGCGAACGACTACCTCTGCATGGGCCAGCACCCCAAGGTGGTCGGCGCGATGCAAGAGTTCCTCTTCAAGTCTGGCGGTGGCGCCGGCGGCACCCGCAACATCTCGGGCACGAACCACAACCATGTGCTGCTGGAGAAGGAACTCGCCGATTTGCACAAGACGGAAGGCGCGCTCCTCTTTACCTCGTGCTACGTCTGCAACGACTCGACGATCGCGACGCTGGGCAAGATCTTCCCGGGGCTTATCATGTTTTCCGACGAGTTCAACCACGCGTCCATGATCGAAGGCATCATCCACTCCAAGTGCGAGAAGCACATCTACAAGCACAACAGTTTGGAGGATCTCGAGGCGAAGCTCAAGGCCGCCGACCCGAACGCGCCCAAGCTCATCCTCTTCGAGAGCGTCAACTCGATGGAAGGCACGATCGCGCCTATGAACGAAATCTGCGACCTCGCCGACAAGTACGGCGCCATGACGTTCTGCGACGAAGTGCATGCGGTCGGTCTCTACGGCAACCGCGGCGCCGGCGTTGCCGAGCGCGACCACTGCATGGACCGCATCACGATGATCACGGGGACGCTCGCCAAGGGCTACGGCATCATGGGTGGCTACATTGCCGGTTCGGCCGCGCTCGTCGACGCCTTCCGGTCGACGGCTCCCGGCTTCATCTTCACCACGTCGATTCCGCCGATGCTGGCGGCCGGCGCGATTGCGTCGATCTCGCACTTGAAGGAGTCGCAGGAGGAGCGCATTGCGATGCACGCCAACTCGGCCAAGCTCAAGGTGCGCCTCGTCGACCTCGGCTTTCCGCTTTTGCCGAGCGTGAGTCACATCATTCCTCTCATGGTCGGCGACGCGGTCAAGGTCAAGCAAGCGAGCCAGCTCCTGATGGAGAAGTACGACATTTACATCCAGCCCATCAACTTTCCGACCGTGCCGCGCGGCGAGGAGCGTCTTCGCATCACGCCGTCGCCCACGCACACGCCCGAGATGATGGACCATCTGGTCGACTCGCTCCTCAAGGTCTGGGACGAAGTGGGCCTCGAGCGCTTTGCCCAGCCGCAGGAGCACCTTGCCGAAGTCCAGTTCTTCAACTATGAGGAACCCGAGCTCCACCAGGCGGCGTAAAGATAGCTCTGTGCACTCTGCAACCAAAATGAAACATTAGCAGCGAGCACTTGAGTGTGCCCGCCGCTGTCTCCACCCAATATTGTCTTTCCTAGTTCAGACAACTTGTGGGAGCAGCAGGAGAGAAACCTAGATCCAAGGGATCAAAGAAGGCAGTTCGGCGGTGTCAGTTCTGAGATGTATGAGATGGCCGAGTCGCAGCCGATGAACTTCAACTTCAAGAATACTACAGTCGGAGTCTTGGGCAGCTCTGGGAGCGACGTCGCAGATGCCATCGGAACGGTCTCGTGCACTGCAAAGCAGCCTCGCGAGTATCATCCGAGCGAAGGTAATGGTCACCTCGTCCCGTCTGATCCGGCTCGTTCAGGAACTTGGACAAGAACGAGCGAACGAGAATTTATTGGTACGGGGAGATGCTAGGATCTTCTAAAGACACATAATGACGGGGAGCGCCGAGACGTCTTTGGTGGGCGGCTGCTTGGGCAAAATCGAGTCGAGGTAGTCTTGCGCAATGCTCAGATGCTCCTCGAGCGTTTGGCGGAGCTGCTGGTTCTCGAGCACGACGCGACCGAGCTCGGCCTCCTGCTGCTTGGCAATGTCGGCCCAGAGCACCTTGCCGCGCGGCGCGTGCTTCCCGTGGTGCGCCTTCATCGTGTCGATCTGCTTGGTCATGGCAAAGATCTCTTTTCGCAGCGTGTCAATCTCATCCTTCATGCGGTTGCGCTTCTTTCCTGCCGACGCCTTGTTCAAGAGCTTCTCGTCGTCCTTCTCGAGCACCTCGGACGACGTCGGTGACGACACGGGCTCGGGCGCCATCTCGTGGGGCGGCGTCGATGCCGCGAGGATCGGTGCATCGTCAAACTCGTCTTCGCGGCGCTTGGTCTCGCGCTGCCACACAAAATGCTCTTCCATTTCACGCCACGACCGCTTCATCGCGGGTCCATTGGCGTGTTGCAGATGCGGATGATGATGATGCTGCGGATGATGATGATGATGCTGCTGATGATGGTGGTGCTGCTGCTGTTGCTGTTGCGGCGTGGTGGTGTGTTGCGTGGCGCTTTGGTCGTCGTGGCCGCGCGGGTACAGCATCGGCTTGCCGCTTTCGCTGTGCTCCATCGATGGCTCCCACTGCGACTTGGGCCACTCGCCGTACCCGCTGTGCGGTCGATGCGGTGGCAGGCTCGGTGGCAGGTGTGGCGAGTAGTACGCGCCGAACGGCTTGGCCTCGTCGGTGGCCTCCCGCGGCCCGCTCTGGTCCGGACGCGGGTACAAGATCTGGATCTTGCTCGGGTACTCGGCCGGCGTCGACGTCGGCAGCGTGCGCTTGAGCATCGTCGTCTCTCGTCTTGCGCAAGTCGAAACCTACGCAAGCTTGCAGAACAGGCTGGTGCACCTTTTCTACTCGTTCTTTTATTTGCCGCAGCGCCGTTGCCATACAAAACCCTATATATTCGAAAGAAACAAGCCATTTAAATGCAACGCGATATAAAAGGCCAGCATACGCGCATGATTACAGCCCACCGCAGCTGATCCAAACATCTTGCATTTTGTATGCAACGAGATAGACTGGCCGCGGCCGCCAATTCGGACTTGTCCGAGTTGTAGGCGCCTGATCTTAGGCTTGATTTCGGACCAAGGCCCCGCGACCAAACCTTCGGCGATTCCCTACCCCTCGTTGCATGCAGCCGCGCGCGTGTCAAGTTCGCCTTGCCATTGACGACAAGGGCAAGCGCGCGCAAAAGACGCGCCATTGTCGTAGCCGCATGCATGCCACGACCCAAAGCATCTGCACGAGTCCAGAGGTAGAAGTACAGGTAAATGCGCCCGACGACGCGTCAATCAGGCTCTCCGCCTGGCCCAAACCTTCCATGGGCCCTGCCCACACACTATTTCATTCTCGTTGTGTGATGGCGTAATCATGATCGTACCGCGACTATGGTTTAACTTCGTGGCGAGGACAGAGATCCATCGTGGACCTGCAATATGCGTAGGGACAACGATATTATTGCACCAAGACCATGTGCACGAGGTCGGGCGCGCTCTCGGGTCATGCAGACTGACGCCCGTGATGGGTAAATCACACTATTTCAGATCGAAACGCCGTGGACTTCGTATTGCATCGTGAGCGAATTTCAAGTGCGCGAACTTGCGAGCTGGGCCCTCCATTGGACGGTTGCCAAGGCGCCTGTTTTCCATCTTCCCTTCGTCGCCATGCTCGCTCGCTCCTTGGGTCGCACGTCGGCGCTCGCGGCTCGCTCCTCGTCGGCTGCTGCGCCCTTCGCCACGAACGCGGAGCTCTCGCCGCGCGCCAGCGTCTCGGACCTCATGGCCCCCAACAACGCCAAGAACAGCGTTGGTACGTGCGTCGAGGTCAATAGGTCTGCATCTGAGGCCATGCTGCTGTAGAGTATGTCGTGAGCAAGGTTGACGACCTCGTCAACTGGGCGCGCCGTGGCTCGATGTGGCCCATGACCTTCGGTCTTGCTTGCTGCGCCGTTGAAATGATGCACACGGCTGGCTCGCGCTACGATTTCGAGCGCATGGGTATGGTCTTCCGTGCCAGTCCCCGTCAGTCGGATGTGATGATTGTGGCCGGCACCTTGACAAATAAGATGGCGCCCGCCTTCCGCCGCGTCTACGATCAGATGCCGGAACCCCGCTACGTCGTGTCCATGGGCAGTTGCGCCAACGGTGGCGGGTACGTGGCTTGCATCCCGCCTGCGTGCACACGATATGCTCATGCGACGCCCTAAATAGCTACTACCACTACTCGTACTCGGTGGTGCGTGGTGTCGACCGTATCATCCCCGTCGACATTTACGTGCCGGGCTGCCCGCCCACGGCCGAGGCCTTGTTGTACGGCATGTTGCAGCTTCAGAAGAAGATCAAGAGCAACAAGAGCCTCTTGCTCAAGCTGCGCAAGTAAGCAGCTCCTGTCCGCGTCACTTGGCAACTCCTCCAACGACGACGACGTGCAGTAATATACGAGTGATTCACATGCGTCGCCCGAGTTCCTCTACGAAATGCAGCAAAATGGCATGCACACCTCTTGGGAGCCCGACGAGTCCGAGCTGCTGCGGGCGGTGCACTACGTCGTGCAGTGTGCGCAGGCCATGCCCGTACAGCGTCTACCGACAGCAGCACGAAGCGACGAGCCACATGCCGTCGTCGCCGTACCTCGATCCACGGCAGCGCGTGCGCCGTGGCAGCCTTCCACACGGATGGAACGGGGCGCAGACGGTTGGCGTGACCGACGGGAGCCATCGCATGGAAGAAGGCGTGCAAGACGAGCAAGTCGATGGGCTCGACCGCTACGATTCCAGGCCAACAAGGTTCATCGCCAAGCACTATTTGTGTCGTACCATCGGCGCTGGCCATCGAGGACTCTGTCGGGCGCGCCAAGAAGGCATGGCCGCAGGTGGCGCACGCAGTGGCGTCGCGCTCGACCTCAAGCATGGCCCAGCAGTGGTCGCAGAGCGTCTCGCCCATGGCGCGATGAAACGTGCAGTACGACGCGAGCGTGCGCGTGTCGGTCGTTGCCGGCGAGGCCACGAGGCGCCGTCGCGCGGCCAGGGCGGTGGCCCACTCGACCTGAAGCGCGCGGGCATCTATGCGAATGGTCTTGCCGCCAGACATGATGATGGCGTTCTACCGTGCCGAGACGGCAGTCGGCGCGACGCTGCGAGGTAGGCGGCGTACGATAGCATCGTACATGCCGCTTCGACGCGACCCTCGATCGCTCGTCGCTGCGCTGGCCGGCTGCTCTCGTGCCGATACCACGCACTCACGCGCTCGAGAAAGGCGAGGAAGAGCCCGCGCCACGGCCAGCGCTCGACCCGCGTCGCCGCGCTGGCTCTGGACAGCCACAATCAGATTTACTACTTGATAAAAATCCACCGAGCACAGGAGGAATACCGACCCAAAGCAGCGACGCGTCGTGTCTGGCAGCCACGTCGACAGCGGATCAAGGCGCGTCCACGGCAAGCGGTACTCGATGGCCCACGATGCCCACGTCTCGTCGTTGGTGGGCTCACAGCGCGCTGCCATGTCTGCTGCAAACGTCGACAGCACGAGCGCCGATGGCACCGTCCCGTCGTCCTGCCACTGCGTCTCGTAGCGCGCGACGAAGGGGTGGAGGTCACTCCGAACGTGCTCCATGTAGCAACGGCGTGCGTCGACCAAGTACCGGCGCGTCACGCGTTGGATCGTTGCGGCGGCGCGGTGCAGTCCCTTCTGCAGCCCGTCATCGTAGAGACGTCGTCGGGCCAGGCGCTCGTTTTGGACCATGTGCACAAAGCGTCGCCAGCTGCCAAAGACGGACCCGAGCCATCGGCGCCACACGCGTTGCCGCACGTGCCTCTGATGGTCTCGTCAGCCTCGTCAAGGCGATGGCATCGTACCTCGACGTGGCGTTGATGCACAGCGTAGCGTGCGGCGCGGGCAATGCGCTTCGCGCGCAGGAGCATCCACGTGACAACGCCGAGCTGCTTCAATGCGTGGGCGCGCCGGAGTCGCAGGCGCACCGGAATCGCTTGTAGCATGCGCCACCAGCTCGCGAGCTTCGTGGCCGCCGAATTCGCGTCCTCCAAGTGCCGTCGCTGCATCGTGGTCGTGAGCCGCAAGAGACACGCGGCATGTGACGTGGCACGCCTACAACACAATCCAGATCGATACGACCATGTTGACAAGGGGCACTGCATGTACCGGCGTTCACGAGCGCGATGAATGGACCGGCGGACGAGAAAGGCCGACCGAACGGGCCGCATGCGGAGCCTGCGCATGCCAGCGTATGGCACGTGCCAGAAGACACGCGTGGCGTACCGAGCCGAGACGAGGGTGACGGCGGCGTGCACGAGCGGCTGCACGAGGCGCTCGTACAGGAGCGCGACGCGTGCTGCGTCGACGTCGCGCTGCAGCGTCGGAAGCCGCCGACCCAAAACTAAGAAATCAGTGGTGCGGGACGTCTACTACTGTACGTACGTGGGCGACAATCGTCGGCGCATACGTTGACGGAAATCCATCAATGAGGGACGTTGCGACGTCTATGAGTACCGCCCGCGCGGTCGTCAAGAGACAAACACAAGTATTCTGTACCGTTGCCGTTGGCGAGCTGCAGTTGCTCCTGCAGCGCCACATGGGCCGCGAGCACCACGTTGTGCTTGGCTTGCAACGCGAGAAGGTCGTGCCACGTTAAGTGGTACGCTTCCCGGCGCGCCCGGAGCCGCTGAAGACGGGTGTCAACGCGGTCCGGAGGTCGGTACACGAGTCGCTCGTCGCCCCCGTAGATGTTCCTTTGCAAATTCGTCAGCGTAGAGAGCATGTGAGAGCCGCGTTACGAGCCGCGCAGAACGTCTTTGGGCCGCTGCGAAAGGCGCTGTCGACAGTGATACCCGCGGTAGACGCGCTGGAGCGTTCTCGCCGCGCGTTCAAACTTGGCCATACCTAGCCTTAGCGTCGTTGGCGCAGCCGTGGCGTGAGTTTGTTGAAAACCTCGTTTGGCGTTGTGGCGCTTGTGGGCGTACAGCACGCGAAAGAAGCGGCGGCGGCGCACAAACCTACGAGCGCATCGTAGGACAACATGGATGAGGTTGCAAGAACCCGCGCCAACGCCGTTGGATGCGCGTCGCCATCTTGGACCGGAAGCGGCTACAGCAAGAGACTGAGCCGCCGCAGACGGAGGCAGGCGCACCGGCAAGAGACCGCGCGGGGCGAGGTGCGAACGACGGCCGAGAGGTCAAAGTGCAGTGCGTGCGCCGTGAGCGCCGGGCCGAGCAGATGAAAGAACTCGGAGACGACAACGACGCATCGCATGGACGCCACGAGCCGCCGCGCGTGGTGAACCTCGGCCTCCAGCGGCCGCAAGAGCATGCTCCCGAAGCGACTAAAGATAGACTGCAGCGTTCGTACCATCATCCCTCCAAGACGCATCGTAGTTGTAGCGATTCTTGACGACTCGGCGACTCGTACGCTTGTCCTTGGTGCCTCCTAGTGCCTCCAAGGATCAAATATGCTTATTGGCCCTTGGTGCCACGCACCGCAGGCCAGAATTGACGTTGAAGCCTATCGTGGCCGCTCCTGTCTGGTCCTTTGAGTGGCAAGGTGCGATCAGCAACAGGTGACACTCGTATCTCTCGAGATGCGTGCGCCATGGTGCCAGCACTGCGAGAAGGAAGCGCAACACGCTCTGTTTTAGCCTGGTATTTCAAAGTACAACCACAGGACGCAAGTGCAAACTGGCATGGCGTGCTGCCACGTCACTGTACTGCAACGTGCACGCAGCGTGGAGCCCAAGACAGCGCCAAGGACGCTCTATGCATGTGTCGCTGGTGCAGCGAGCTCCAGCGCGATGCGCGCATAGCCGAGCAGCGTCGCCTCGACATGTGCAAACGATGTGCCTTTGATCGCGACGACGTCGTAGGCGGGCGATCCATCCTCGAGCTTGGCGTGCATGTAGAGCTCGACACCAAAGCACGCGCTCTCGCCGTACTGCTCGGTGCCATCCCACGACGCGGGTCGGTAGTCTCTCGTCGGTCGCCCCGTGGGCCGAAAGGCCTGGAGGTGTGTCCACTGATACCGCGCATTGGCCACGGGGTCCCGCGACAGCTTGCGCGTGTTGCGGTGAAAAAACACTTCGCGACCAGAGTCGTCGTACTGCACCTACAGCGATGGTGGTGCCGCCACGTCATATCGTGGTTTGGACTACCATGCTGAGGCCGCAGAAGCGAGGGTACTGCGGGTGGTGCACGCCGAGCGCCCCTGGCGGCCGTGCCACCATGCGAAAGCTGCTCGTGGTCTTGAGCCATGCGAGGCGGTAGAGGTCCTTGTCCCCCCAGACGAGGCGCAGGCGCTCCAGCAGCGGCGGGCGCTCGATGGCGTAAAACATGAGCATGTGCAGCGCCCGCTCGTGCCGCCGCCGGTCCACGAGCACTTGGCCGCTCTCTTGTTCAAACATCTCAACGGGCGGGAGGTCCAAAAGCTCCCTACGTAGTACTGTCGATGTTATCCCGTTGCGATTCTGGTCGAGTACCAGAGGAGGCTTTCGTTGTGCACGTTGAAAATCGTATTGGTCGGCTGCCAAAAGTCGGGCCAAAAGACCGTGCCGTGGACCTTATACGCTGGTAGCTCAAAGAGGTACGTTGGGTCGGCGACCGCAAAGTTGTCCGTGTCCAGCAGCAACACATGCTGAAACGCACTAGGAAGAAAGTATTTCGTGCCGCAAAAGTCGAGTGGCCAGACAAGCAGAAGGACCTGTAAAAGAGAGCATAGGGCTTGGTATAAAAGCCTGTCGCGCGCGGATCTTGAATGCGGCGGAGCGACAGAAGCGGGTCGTGTGCGAGGAGGTGCGTTAGGATCGGGTCGGTCGGCGCCGTCTCGTCGTCGCGATACCTAAGACGCAAATCATGGATGCAGCTGAAGGCGAAGAGGACATCAAATACGCACCACAGCTCGATCGGCAAGGTGCAGCCCAAGGCGCGCAGCGAGCGAATGTTGGCAAATGCACTGACGAGCGACGCGTGGTGGATGACCATGACGATGCCCCTCTCGCCCTCTGTTTTGTGTTAAATGGCGTCGCCAAAACCATAGCGCTGACGTACCTAGAGCGTACCACGGCTGCGTAAAGATTGACGCGGTCGGCGTATGCACGTAGCGCTCCGAGAGCGGGCCAAAGTCCATAAAGGCGCGCGCGTCCCGGCACGAGTACTGGACGTAGTGCTTCGTGGACGTGCACGTCGAGCGCATGGCGGTCAGCGCAGCGCTCGACGACCTGTTGCCGACAAGGCAGGCGCCCATCGCCGGAAGCTTCAAGTCCTCGGTACAGGCGTTGCGCTGGTCGCGCTCGTCGCCGCATGAGCCCGAGGACTGCCACCCGATGCACTCAAAGTCGTCGATGGCCCAGACCGGCCGCAGCGCTGGCGCAGAGGGCATGCTCTCTGGGGTCATGTACATGGAGTAGAAGACGTACAGCATGCAGCAGACCCATACGTGAAGAGCCACAAGCAGCGCGCCGACCGATCGCCGCATGTCCGCACACTCGCGAGATCGCAACCACCGAAAACCTGTGAAAGATAATACGCGCGTCTCGGTGCGCCACGTCATCGACGGCACGAGGTGGCGCTCAAGTGACGTTGGCAATAGCAACGATTGCAATGAGATGCTATCAGCAAAGAGATGTTACCTCGCGGGAAGCAGAGGTCCAGATTGCTCTTGAGTGCGAGAGAAGGTAGAAACGTCGTTGCGGTACCGAGTGGAATTAGCGGTCACTGGACCTCAGATGGTCTGGCTCCCAAGATACCACTGGAATCGAAGCCGCGCCGAGACCCGTTGGGTCTTCTTCACACTGCATTTGTCCAATCGAGCACGTCTTGCCGCTCTCTGCACCATCTTGAGGGGCGCCAAGTGCTCGTTTCCGCGGCGGCGAGTTGCCTCGAGGCGCTGTCGGTTGTCGCAACCGTCCGCAATCCGGAAATCGCGTCCTCCCGTATCCGGATACCGCTCGTCAATCCCACAACAATGGTATTTTATGCCGAATTTCTATTCTCAATACAAATACCAAGTATACGTATCATGTTTCTAGGAATGCCGGCCGGTTTAGGAAAGGGCAATCTCGAATCTGGCACCATGGACGACCGCGAGAAGACGACGTCGTTTGCGCAGAACCTCTCGCCCGAGGACCTCGACTACCTCAAGCAGATCGCGCGCAAGACGTGCGCCCGCGTGGCCAGCGCATCGCGCATGGACGCCGGTGCGGCCATCCGCTGGGAGCCGCTGGGCTGCAAAGACGGCGTGGACCTCTACTTTGGCGCGATCCCGGACGAGCGCGTCCGCTCCAAGGCGCGCAAGTACATGTGCGGCGTGACGTACATCATGGCTTCCATCGACGAAGTCGTCCAGCTCTTCCACTCCAAGTCGTCGCTCCAGCGCGTCAAGGACAGCGAGCCACAGGTACGCGACGGCGCTCCATGGCCAGCAATGGACGTCGTCACTAGACACGCTTCAACGCGTTCGAGCGTGACATTCTCAACACGCGGACGCTGCACAAGATCCGCAAGCGGACGAGCGCCAACCCGCGCCACGCCATCTCGCTCAAGTGGATGCGACTCGGGTCGAGCGCCGCCAATATGGAAGACCGCGACTTTGTCTACCTCGAGGTACTACTGCATGGCCAATGCGTCCCGATTCAAGACGCATGCGCGTAGTGCCAAGACACGATCTTTGACGAGAAGCTCCAGCGCCGCGGGTGGGTCTGCAGCATGCACTCGGTGCACCTGCCGAGCTGCCCGGTCCTCGACGGCTACGTCCGCGGCAGTCTCTACCGGTCGGGCTACGTGGTGCGCGAGACGTCGACGCCGGGCACGCTGGAGCTCGTGTGCATTATGGACATGGACTTTAAGGGCACGTTGTCCGAGCCAGCGACCAACCTCTGGCTCAAGGCGCGGGTGCTCACCGTCAGCGGCGTGCGCCAGCACTTCGAGAGCCAATGGAACACGACGCAGTTACCGCCAATGGTCCACGCGCCGCCAAAGGTTGTGCCCGAGGAAGAGCCCGAGGCCGTCGCGACCCACTGCGTGTCGTGCGACGACGAGTTCAACGGATACAACCCATCGACGACCTGCGTGCACTGCCAGCAGGTAACATCAGATCGCCTGCCCGCGACGCTCTCCCAACCCAAGTAACATAGGCTGTGTGCCGGACGTGCTCGTGCGAGATCGACGAGACTAGCCAAGTGTGGTGCACGTCGTGCCTCATCCAGGCCAAGCAAGCCCAGCTCTTTGCGAACGACCAAGTGCCCGAAGAAGTCGACGTGCCCGAAGAAGACGAGATCGTCCACGACACACCAAGCAGTCCGCAGCACGAGCCTGCGCGCGATTGTATTGAAAACGAAGCCGACGACCTTCGGACTGGGAACCAGGTCGAGGAGGACGTGGCCGACTGTGACGCGTCGATCGCGTCGGCGACGTCAGAGGGCCATGTCTCTGGCGTCGTGCAGCCAGCTGGGTTCTTTGCGCGCGCCTGGACCGCTGACGTCGACGACGCCACGTGGCATCCGGACGACGAGGCTGCGCAGATCCAGAGCGAGATTGCGGCGCTGGACGATCTTCCCGCACCGAGTAGCGGTATGTATGCGCTCGCCCTCCGCCGCCTGCAGCGCGCCAAGACGCTCGACGAGCAAAAGACGCGCCTCGCCATCGTCCACGTCTACCACGCCACCGCCGTCAACTAAAAACTGGTTTTGAATACAACGACTGGTATTGCATCTCAGAGTTGTTGTTTCGCACCATCCTCCTCGCGTACTCGCGCCAGCAACGTCACGACGCCGTTGTGACGTCGTCCACCCATGGATAAAGACACGGACCGGGCGCCAAGGCTGCGACTGACATCGACGAGAAAGCATGGTCCACCGTGGGACAGGCCGTCGTCCATGCGCGCCAACCAAACAGACATGGCTGCCTTCCTGGCCTCGACCAGGTTCGCTTTGCTGGTTGCCTGTCCATGAGCTTCTCAGTCTACGGCAATGTGGCGTGTCATCAGGTAGCTTTCACGACCGTCTCAAATGCACCGACCCCGGCACATCTGTCGACACGGGCAGTCGCTGCAAGTGGCCATATCTTTCTTCTCACCCATGCGATAGGCTCGGCAACGCAACCACGCGCAATCAACATGCAATGCGCTTCTCTGGCTGCGTGTCAAGTGACGTCGCCACGACCGTAATTGGGCACAATTCCGTGTCGGCGTCCGTGTCGGTGGGGCACCGGTTCGATCCTGCATACTCGGCGTACTTGTACAGTCGCTCGCTACCTGACTAGCGCAAGTGAGGTAGCATTGTCGTCGTTGAGGAGACTAGACTGCAATACCCCGGTAAGCTCAATACGATGGCTGGACGGCGGCGGTGCGACATGGCGGGAAAGCAATTTAGACGAGGGAGACACAATTGAGATATCCCGTCGTGACCTGCAAGAAGGTCGCCAATCGAACGACGCCGTTGGCGTATACAAACCGCAAGTCAAACGCGCTGGCTCGAATTCGGTTCGATCGAAGTTGGAACGCGGTTCGAAGAGTAACGACGCCGTGTCACGCCCGGAGGCCGCCACTTGTCAAGATGCACTTCGCCGTCGGAGGCTTGAGCAACGAGGCGACGCGCGAGCTCACGGCCGTCGCCAAGCGGTCCTCGAGCGCGCTCCTCAGCGTCGCGCTGCGTTCGCAGGACTCGCCCATCGTGTGGGCCCGCGCCGGCGCCGCCGAGAACGTCCAGCTCTTCTCGGGCGAGGCCAAGGTGCCGAGCCGCCTCGCGCCGCTGCAGTACATGTGCGCCCACACGCAGGTGCACGCGACGCTATCGGCGCTCATGCCGCTCATGTTGTACCTTCCGCTGCACGGCGACTTTCGCCGGTACGTCCACGACTCGGTGGTCATCAACAGCCACACGCTCTTCGACATTGAGAAGCCCGAGCTCGCGCAGCCCTACCGCGCGACGAGCATCAACTGGATGTCGATCCGCAGTGCGTCGTCGCTCATGCAGAACCGCGACTTTGTCTACGTCCAGGTACTACATCGACGCCATATATGCCCGTCGCTCAAAATGTCCATGGCATAGCACCAAGACGAGCTCGAAGGGCCGACGAAAGGGTGGGTTTCGTGCATGCACTCGGTCAACCTTCCGTCGTGCCCGCCATTGTCGGACCGCCACAGTCTCGTCCGCGGCGGCATTTACTCGTCCGGCTTTGTCTTCCGCGCGTCCAAGCGACCGGGGATCCTCGACGCCGTCTTCGTGCTGCAAGTGGACTTTAAAGGCAAAGCGCCGCGCCTCCTCTGCACGAGCACGCTCAAGCAGTGGGCCACGAGCCTCGGCCGCATCGCTGCGTACTTTGCACGACCCAGGCATCTCGTGCGCCCGAGCTTTGCGCTCGTGGACGGCGACGACGACGAGGTCCGGCGCAAGTCGGACGTCTGCCGCGTCTGCGACCAAGCGCTCAGCGGCTTCCGCATCGAGAAGGAGACGTGCCGCAAGTGCCAAGTGGTAATCATGCAACACGTGGTCGTTTGCTCATGCATCGGTAGCAAATCTGCAGCAAGTGCGCCGTGTGGAGCGAGGTCGAGCTCGACGTCGTCGGCATTCTCAAGGTGCTCGTGTGCACGCCCTGCGCCGTCAAGGAGCAGCACCGCCTCCAGTCGCTCCTCGGTACGACAATAATCACCGCGCTAAAGTATCGCATGTCACAGCCAACTTCAACTTTGCTACGGGTGTAGAAAGTGCATTGCCCAAAGCCAAGCCCATTCGCGCCAGCATGCCAGCCGCGGCTGTCAGCGTCTCGGCGACCCCGGCCGCTTGGACCTCGAGCAGCAAGATGCGGTCGCTGAGTCTCTTCGACGAGGGCCTCGGGTCTTCGACGGCTGACGACGCCAAGGGCATGATCCCGCTGCGCTACTCGCCCGCGCGGCAGTCGTATCAAGAAGTGCCCTGCGAGCCGCGCCGGTCCCGCGCGTCGCTGCCCACCGCCGGCGTGCGCTCGTCGATCATCGAGCTCAACGACGTGTACACCAAGCCGATCGTCGCACCCCGTTTTGTGCTCGGACGGCACGCGAGCGACTGCTCTCTCTCCGAGATCAAGCGCGCGCAGCTCCAGCGAACGTCCCTGTCGCTGCCCGTTGCCGAGCCCGACGACTCGACGCGCTGTGTGTACGACGACCCGGACTCGTCGTGGCGGCCGCTCGACACAATTTCATCGACGGGCGCGCGCGCCGCCTCCGAGAGCGACGACTCGGACACACCAAGCATGGTCCAGCTCTACACCCTTCGCGGGTCCCGACTCGACACGACCGACGCCGTGGTGTCCGGCTGCCTCTTGTAGTTCCACGCTCGTCCTATTTACTACTACGCACAACGCAACCCTAACCCTACCGCAAGCAACGTCGGCCTCCTGTTATTAGCTGGTCTTTCGTGTTGGCTGGTCTTTCTCTTCTGTCGAGACGCAGAGCGTCGCGAAGGTCCATGCGCTCGAGGACACGACTACAGATATTGTCTACGTCTTGTCTAGCGTAATGCGACTACTGCGGGTCTTGCACCGCGGCGCGAAGCGTTTCTTTGATTTGCTCCCGCTCGCTCGCGTTGGCCATGCGGAGACGCTCCATGAGCAGCGCCGTGAGGTACGCGACCGAGTCGTCTTCGTTGTTGCTCGTCCGCAGCGGCCCGAGCATGTCTTCAATGCTTGCGCTATGGTCAAAGTTGGGCGGCCCTTCCTTCTGGAGCTCCGTCGCCGGCTGGTTCTCGAGCTGCAGAGTCGTCGCCTTCTTGTCCATGGGCTGCAAAAACATGTCGATGTCTTGATCCAGAAACTTGGAGACGGCGACGGCCGTCGGGCTCGACCCGTTGCCGAGACGGTTGTTGTTCGAGGCCGCGGGATTCGATGGCGGCTGCGACGGCATGTCGACAACGATCGAGTCGCGCTCGTCCGCAATGTACTCGTCCGGCGTCGCGTCGGGTCTCGTCGCATAGTAGCGCGTTTCCTTGATGCGGTACCGACTGCCCTTGTAGACGGACCCCGCCGGCAGCGCGAGCGCATTCCCACTCGTCGGCTCGGGGACGCTGGCTGGTGGCGGCGGCGCGACGAGATTCGAGGTGCTCGCAATGATGTTGTCGAAGCGCATCTGCATCGGGTCGAACCCACGCGGGTTGGACGACGGTCGGTCGATCCAGCGCGGTGGCGCCTGCGGCGGCGCTCGGAACCGCCCTGAAGCCGACGGCGGGTAGTAGTCGCGGGGCCGGCGGGCCAACGACGCGTCGTAGTCGTACTCATCGTTGAGGTGTCCGTCCTCCGCGCCTTGGATGATCTCGAGCCGGACCGTCGACTCGTTCGCGCCAGGGCGCTGGTTGTTGAGCTGCGCGAGCACGTCCGAGGCGTTGTTGAGGTCGCGGAGGTCGATCGTCGTCGCTTCGCCCGACCGCGGCAGGTACTGCACTTGCGTCTGCCGCGGGCCTGGTCGGGGCACACGCGCCGGAGGCGGCGGCACGTATCGGCTCACGGACGTGCCCACTTCGTCGTACAGGTCCAGCACCGACTCGCGCTCGTTGACAAACGACTCGCGCGAGTCGGGGCGCGCCGGCGGAAAGTAGGTCGAGTGCCGATGGAAGCCATTGGGTGGCGGCGCTGGATGCTGCTGGTACTCGGGCACGAGGGTCGTGTTCGTAGCGCGGCGCAAAGCCCGACGGCCGGTTGAGCGGCCCGGACCCAGTCTCGCGGTAGCTGGGCTTGCGCACCATGTGGTCCGGCATGCGCAGGCGCATCGCATACGGGTCGTCGTCCAGGAACGCGTCCGTGTGCATTGGCTTGGACATGGTCGCCCGCGGCAAGTTGGGTTGCTGCAAGCGCGACGGAAACGGCCCCGGCGGACCCGAGTTGGGCGACTTCATGTTGTTGGACGACGAGAGCGCGCTGCGCGCGTTTGGGTTGACGCCGTTGTTGCTGTTACTGTTGTTGTTGTTGTGATTGTTGTACAGCTCGTGCCCGGACCGCGAACGTCCTATTGGATGACGCAAGAGTGCGATGCTGTATACAAGAGATAGGCGAGCGTACCGTGTGCGCCGTTGGCTTGCCGGTTCTCGACGGCACAGAGCGAGCAAATGTGGTACTTCTTGATGCCTTCGACGGGGACGCTCGGGCGCTGTTGCGTGCAGCAGCTGCTGCAGACGACCTCGCCACACACGCGGCAGTTGTGCTTTTTCTTGAGGAAGCCAAAGCCGCCCGCGCAGCAGGCGCAGGTCGAGACACCGTGCTTGGACTTGAGGTGGATGTCGCCGAGGAGCGCGACGCCGCCCTTGTGCAGCGCGTTGTTGCTGTTGTTGTTGCTGCTGTTGGCGGGGTACGACGGCATGGCATGCGGGACGGGCGCGCTGGCGCGCCGCAGGAAATGGTCGTCGATCGCGCGGAGGCAGCCGAGGCGCTGCTTCATGATCGATTGGCGCAAGTGCATCGGAAGGGATCCCTTAAAGTCGATCTGGAGGAGGTAGATGGCTTCGAGCACGCCCGGCGTCTCCGTTTCTGTAAACACAAAGCCGGACCGGTACAAACTGCCGCGAACAATGTCGTGCGTGCGCTCGAGGGACGGCGCGCTCGGGAGGTCGATCGAGTGCATCGCGCAGACCCATCCTCGCTTGTTGCGCTTGGCATCCATAATGTCTTCTTGCGACTAGAACAACGGAATGGGCATGATGGGGAGGAGGAGGATAGGTGTACCTCGAGGTAGACGTAGTCGCGGGGCTTGGCCGCCATGGACGGCGACTCCATGAGGAACCACTTGATGCTGACCGAGTGGCGCGGGTACTTTTCGGTGCGCTGGCGCAAATACTTAAGCGTCTGGTAGCTCGCGAGGTCCTGGTTGAACTGGCGCGTGAACTCGGCCGATGGCGTCACGCCGTGTGTCTGGCTCATGTGGTCGGCGTTAAAGAGGTCCGCAACCTGGTCGATGGTCGCATGCACGGACGTGACGCCGCACATGTAGCTCAGGAATTTCTCTTGCTCTGGCAGCGGGTCGTCGCCGGCGAAGAGCTCGACCTTGTTCTCGACGCCGAGGCTGCGCCAGCGCACGGCGACGTTGCCCGTGTCGGCGCGCCGGGCCGCGTACGCCACCTGGGTGCACACGTCGCGGCCGAGTCTCTTCATGCGCTCGATCTCATCGTCCGTGAGCTGCGGCGCGTTGAAGAAGGTCTGCATCCGGTCGTCGTCGTCAGCGTCGTCGTCCTCCGCCCGTCCAAAATGATGCAATGGGTTATACCGAAGCGCAAGTCGCCTCATAACTCACGCGTGTTACCCAAATTCGGACTTGGACCTAATGCAGGGCGTTGAAGTCCGAAACGAACCTGCCCCCCAATGCGTTTTATAGGTAATACCGGTTTTCGAGTCAGGTTCATCGCTTGGCTCGTTCGACCGAATTCGGTAAAACCGAATTCTATACGGCCCCACGGCAGAGTGCGTATCCCTTCCGCCTACCAAGGCGTTTTGTATTGTATGTACTTGCCGTTTGTATGCGCCGACCGTATTTTAATGCAATGTACATCGTGAGAAGAGCCAGGTGGGGCCTCGTCTCGATGCAGCCAGAGTCTTCGACTCGCTCGTCCTGCTACTTGGCGATGCCCAAGCTGCAGCACCGGCGCCATGCCTGCTGCTGCTGCTGCGTCAGGATCGTTGCCGCCATTGCTCACACCACGTCGTGTCCGCTGCCGCATTAGCACACAGTTGAGGATCCCACGTCCCGGCGCAACCACTGCGGTCACGCCTCTCAGATCGCAGATAGCCGATGCGGCGGATGCGCTGTGTGCACGCCTTGATGGGCGCACGTGGCTGGCCATTGGCGCTTGCCAAGTCGCCGCGTCGTGACTCTGTCCCTGCGCCCGTTGCGTGAAGATCGTTTGATGTCTATTTGAGCCAATGACGTGGCAGCGTCCTGGCGCAGAAAGGTGATGGCCACCCGACCACCATCCACTTGCGTCCAGCACTGGCGTGACGCAGCCAACGCGTTCGAACAGCAAGGCACTGCAGAAGTAGCGTTCTATGGCATTCGCGCTCCCAATCCGGCTGCTCCAGCGCGCATCCTTGACGACACCGGGTAGTAGATTAGTAGGAGTAGTCATGAACGACTACTACAGCGTGTGCTTGGGCTTGGTCCAAAAATCATCGGCCGACACACTTGCAGCGGAAGCCCGGCTCTGAAATGACGACTCGGACGGCGCGGCCACATCCCACGCGGGGCCGACGACTGCTGAATCGTTGGAGACGACAGGCGAGATCGCAGCGTACCGCTTCCCGGTGCCGCTTGCGCCGCTGTCTTCAAGGAACGAGTAGAGCGGCTCTCGGCCAGCGTCAACGCTCAGGCGCTGTGGCTGCTTGCCGCGCATGATCTGCATGTACGGGTCGAGGTCTTCGTCCGTGGACGTCTCATGCTGGCGCGACGACTGCCGGTGGCTGCCACGGTGGTGCGTATCGGTTTGGCGCAGGAAGCTCCGGCGATTGGCTACGTCCGAAGGACCACAAGTGAGACGGCGGCATCAACGAGAAGGTATAACTACCCAGACGCAACGGGTGCTCGTCGCTGCGGCGGTCTTTCTGGAGGTTGCAGACGTTGCACACATCGACGCGCTTGAGGCCTGCAATTGGAATCTGCATGTCCTTGGCCTGCGAACACTCAGTGCAGACAATCTAGTACATGGTTCAAATCAGATCTGAGATACCGACGTCGTCGTCGTACGTCGCGGCAGAGCCGGCACGTGACTTTGCGGTGGACAAAGCTGAATTTGCGGCTGCACATGGCGCAGACCTTGACCTTCTCGAGGTTGCTCGCGCGCGACGTCTCCATGTTGCTCACGATGCGTGCGACGAGCGTGAGCTTGGCAAAGAACGCACTGAGGTGGGCGATGTTCCCGACCCGCGCTCGCAGCATCGACTCGACGTCTTCGCTCGGCACAAGGCCTTTGAAATGCACTTGGACCATGTGCAGCACCTGGACGACGCCCGGTGTTGCCGTCTCGAGCACGACGTAGCTACAGAAAGCGTCTTGAGCATCATAGATGCGACGAGTAGACTACCCGGAGCGGTACAGACTGCCACGCACGAGGCTATGCGACGTGTGGTACGCTGGAAACTCTGGGAGCTCCACCGAGTGCATGCTTTGTGCCCAGCCGTTGCGGCCGTGGAAGTGGACGTCGTTTTGATACTACTGGCGTTCTTGAGTTCCATCTTCTGATGATATAAGGGGCATGGGTACCTGCAGCACGACAAAGTCGCGTCGTGGCACGTACGCCGACGTCGAGTCCCAAACCAACCAGCGCAGCGATATCTGGAGCCGGTCGACGTGCTTGAGCGTGCGCAGATTCTTGGAGACGACCGTATTCTGCTCGAGCTGCGCGTATGCTTCCTCGCCCATCGCCGACTGCTCGTCGCCGCTAAGGAGCTCTGCGACTTCGTCCAGCGTTGCATGAACGGTCGTGGCACAGCACATGTATCTACGGCCATGAGCATCATGACCGACGCTCGCATGGCGGTGTACGTACTGGACGTCCGAGGTCGCCGCCGACTCGCCGACAAAGAACGCGAGGCCTGGATCTGTCGCAAACGGCAGCGGGCGCCACGTGATCCCGTACTTGTTGCGCTTGGCGAGCTTGGAGAGCGAGAGCAGCTCCGTGCACGTCTTGACGGCAGTCTCTTTCAGCGCTCGGACTTGCGACGGCGTCAACGCTGGACAGCTCGGCGACGGGAGGCGGCCGTGCTTTCCGAGACCTAGAAGCGACGTCCGCGATGACCTGGACGATCCCATGCGATGCTAAACTGGCCATTGCACTTGGTTGCCCTCGACCAAGTTACTCACGCCAGTGCATCGTCCGTGATCTCGGTCGCGTGACCGTTTTACGTGTTTTGCGCTCTTGGATTGGTACAATAGAAAATGCCGATAGAAATCCAGGTCACGCAACTGAGATTGCCGATCAGACGTGCAATCCCCAAGAAGCGCCGTCACTACTTGGCGCCACCAAGTCAACGACGTCCATTGTCATGTACACACGACTCTTGACGATGCGATAGCAGGTGGCGCACACAACATCGAAGAGCCGTCGAGACGAGCTCAAAGTGGGACCATTGGTCGGCTTGTCTTTGCCACCGTGTGCCTACGACACGGCGTCCGGGCGGTTTGGGCTTTCCTCCCTCTGGTCCATCACTGCAGAAGAAGGACTGCAGAATGCAACCGGTACCGTACCTTGACGCTCGCGACGAGGACGCGTTGGCAACTGCATCAACTATCGACACATATTCGCGCTCATTTGGTCCGTGGAAAGATGTCCTTCGACACGGTGCTATCCATCGCGCGAGTGGCTACAATATGGAGCCGACAGATCTCCACCGACCCCATACTGACTTGTGGGTGCTGGAACATGGACGGTCGAGAGCCATCGACAGTCGAGGTTGGTACGCAGGGGCTGCTCGGTACCACGTGCAAGCCAACGAGCACACGACGCTTGACAGGTGGTGACACCGAACAGCGCGATCATTGATGAACGAGTGCTGACGACTGCTCTACGGCTAACACGGCGATGCCTGCATCACACTTGTAGATCACGCCCCGATGTAGCCAACCCTATTGGATTCGAGTGGGCTTTCCTGGCTTTGGTGGTGGTCGAGCTGTCTGCATGGTCCGCGACGACATATAATGGTGACGACCGACCTGTGCACAAGGACGGGTGCGACGCGCCAGCCGCTGCCTTGAGACCTGCGTCGTGCTTGCGTGACGGGCGATTATTGCGAGAGGCCCGACTGGCAAGGTTGCCTGTGACACGGAGACTCCTCTCCCCTGATATCTCAATTGATCTCAATTGATGCCAATTTAAGATTCTCCAATTCTTCACGAGTTATGAAGAATTGCCTCACCGCCGCCAGGTATTGTATTAATACCGCCGCCCAAGATGGTTGACCATCTTGGGCGGCCGTGAGTGCATCGTCCTGCTTCGCTTCATTCTACCATCAGTACACTGCATGTAATGGACCACCTGGTTGTACAGCGAGCGAATGATCGGTGTGACGGAATTTGTGAAGGATTGTTGGCAAGGTACCGTACCCAATCGGAAGCGCCGTGTAATGCGATAGGAGCATCTTGCGACGACGGTTCCCGCTGGATCCATCACTGGTCACAAGTAAAATGACCGCTTCGAAACGCCACGCAGCCGTCGCTACCGCGGGCCTCATGGCCTTTGCGCTCGCCTTCATGGTCTTCTCGTTCGAAGTCCGCTTCGTGGCGCGGTCGTCGCCAGCCGTCGTCGCACTCGCCACCGAGCCCGTTATCGCGTCGGACGCGCTGGTGGCTACCGCCGAGCCTGTCATCGTACACGACGGGCTCATGGCTGCGACGCAGCGGCAGCTTGTGCCCGAGACGTACTCGCTCTCACAGGCGCTCGATGCGCACACGCACGTGCACCTGGTCTTTACAACGAGTTGCAACCAACGCAATCGCCACTTTCTCTCGTCAAGCTTGCAGCTTTCGCTCTCGCGCGTGGGCCACCGCGGGCCATTGACCGAGATAGTTCACGGTTGCAGCGCCGATGAAATGCTGCAGATCTCGACGCTGCCGACCTTCTACTATGATTTCCGCCATCACTTTGCACCCGACTTTGCACTTCAAGGCAAGGACCACTACGTCGCGTACAACAAGCCGTTTGGTCTGCGCCACTTATTACAGCACGGCGCGCGACGGGACAACTTTTCCATCGCTCTCATTGACGCCGATTACGTCCTCTTCAAACCCCTTCGCATCAATTTGGGCGTCAAGTGGGGCCACTACTACCAAAACACGACGCTGCGCAACACGTCCGACATCACCGATACGGTCGCAGACGGCGTGGCGCTTGCCCAAAACATGAAGGCCTTTCTCGGTGGCCGCTGGTTCAACGACCGCAACGCGACGATGAAGCAACTCGTGTGCGGCAACGGTCCGTGTGCCAACGTCTCGTCCGCGGATGCGTTCGAGTTTTACGAGCCCGCGGGCACGCCGTACATTATGACGCGCTCCGATTGGACGCGGTTCGTTGAAGACTACGTGGCCTTCACCGTCAAAGGCCGGCAGTACCAAGACGACTGGATGGTCGAAATGTACGCGTATGGCGCCGCCGCCGCCAACCAAGGCATCAAGCACACGCTGCTCAAGCACTTGGGACCGGCGACGTGCGGCTACCACGAGACTGAGCACTGGGATTTCCTTCCGCCGTCAACCCCCAACCCGTGCACGGACCCCTTCGAGATGGTGCTGCCCGAGGACCCGCCGATCGGGATCCACTACGCCATGTACTATGGCGCTGGCGACGACATTCACTCGGGCTTTTGGTACACCAAGCATCGGCTGCCCACGGACCTCACCGAGTGCGACAGTATGCTGCTGCAAGTGCCGCCGGCCACCGAGTGGTCCAAGCTGCCGACATTGGGCTTGTCCGAGAGAGTCCTTCGAACGAAGCGCCACAACGTATGGCTGCAGTGCACGATGACCAAGTACACCAACCAAGTGCTCACCGAGATCAAGGCCAAGATGTGCCCGCTCGGGTTCAACACCCACATGGGCATTAGCCTCGACGCGGCCAAAGTGAAGGACTCTGCGTATCCACGAAATAAATAGTCTTGCTCTCTACTATATAGATAATCCTTGTTATGAATAAAGCTCAGTCGGCTAATGGTGTGCAATTTACAAGTGCACTCGACTTCTAGTACCGGTATGCCCAGCGAAAAGATCCTATTGACACCACGTTGAAGTTGCCGAACGGCATCCGGACGCCATATCCGGACTTCGATTTTTGCGATCTTCCGGTGGTCCTCATATCCAAATCGCCGAGCCACAGCGCCAACATGATGCTCGCCCGCGCCATCCGCACAGCACGCGCGTCTCGTCTGCCGATCTACCGCATGACATGCCGTGGTCTTGGCACGTCCACGGGCTGCAAGGCGTCGTGCCTCTGCGGCGCGTGCCATGTGGCGACGACGACAGCGCCAAAGTGGGTCGTCAACTGCCACTGCTCGCAGTGCCGCCGGGCGCTCAGCGCGTCGTATGCGTCGCTTGCGGGCTTCGATGTCGACGCGCTCTCCGTCACGAAGGGCCACGACCACCTCGTGAGCCACACGACCGGTCGCGAAGAGCGCTTCTCGTGCAAGATTTGCTCTTCCAAAGTGTATGCGCATTTGCACCACTTGAACCACAAGGCGATCTACAACGACTCGTTCACGAGCCCCAACCACGGCCCGGACGGCAAGATCGCGCCAGGGTTTGCGCCGGCGATGCACATCTTTTACACCTCGGGCAACACGAATGTGCTCGACGGCCTGCCCAAGTACGTCGACTTGCCCGCGGCATTTGGCGGCTCGGACAAGACGGTACCCGAAAAATACCACCAGTAATTGGTCCCCGCATGCGCTTTGCACTCGAGTGCACCCGCTTTGGCGTCGAGCGTTTCATGTAGCCCACTTTCATCATTGAATATCAACGGGGTTGAGTTGAGACCGCTGCGACTTCGTTTGTCTCCATCATTGAAGGCATCCCCAATAGATTGAGATGCTGTCGCAAGTCAGCGCGTTGCCGTCCCCCGCTTCGGCTTCATAGCCAAGAGGTATGTCGTCGCGTGGTGTCAACGCTGCGACCGCATCACTTGACACGGGAGCCTTTCTGACACAGTGCTCTTGGTGTTGATGGACTATTGAAAAGTAAATTGAGCAGAGTTAGCTCTAGCGAGCTACAGCTAATATGCTTCTTCTTCTAGCTGGAGTTGACTATGGTATACCAACTTGAGCTGAAGGGCGTATATCCTTCTTGTCGTCTGGACACGCGCACGGCCCCGTGGCTTCCGTTACTGGTCGGCAGACGCGCTTCTGCTGGTAGCGGCTTCTGGTGCGCTTCTGCTGGGTTTAGTTGCACGTTGACGAGTTCGAGCAGCAAGTGGCTGCTCACGACACACAGTTCGTCGTCCATCATCGAGTACTGCGACCCGTGGTGAGCCAGAGATTACAAGCCACGTTTGCTAGGCAGCCGAGGTTAGTGTTGCGATCAGCATGTGAGGTTGGCGGCGCCATCAGCACATTGTATTCAGGATCGTAGCTCGTCGTGAAGTGCCACATGCTGCTCTCGACGACTTGGAGTGAATGTGCGGTTTTTAGGTTTCACCCTGCTGATCCACAATGTGTACTTTCTAAAAATGGACCTTCCCAGTTTGCACCTGTGCGGAGACTGAGTTGTACTTGAGCTTCTTTAGTGATATGCAGCACGGCAGCCCCACCGTCTTTCAGGTGCCCGTGCGCCGCAGCTCGTACGCGCGGCTGCTTCAGTGGGTTGGTCTTGGCTACGTCCTCGTCTCGACGGGCTGGAGTTTATACTGTCTCGTGCTCTTCACGCCGTACGTGGCCAATGACTTCTTTTGGACGGGCTTTGCGACCGAGGGCACCTCACGTGTGCTTCTTGCGCTGCTCAACACGCAGCTCGATATGCGTGGAAGTGGATCGCTCGACCTTCTCTCGCTATCGCTGCCGACAGCTTTCTCAGACACGGCGCCGAATGGCTATGGGCGTCGCCTCCTCTACGACGAGTTAACGACACCGATGACAGCTGTGCGCGGTCTGCGCGCGCTCGACGTGGCCTTGATCAAGTACCTCGCGGCCAAGTACTGCTGGGTCGACTTTGGCCGCGTCTGGGAACTGGGCACCTCGGAGCGCACGATGGCTCGCTGCGTCGCCCGTGACATTCAAAACGGCGCCGTGTACATGGAGGCGGTGTTCCGCAACGTTCATTTTCAAGTGTGGTATGCGCATGACGCGACACACCTCGACAAGTACCTCTTCGACCCTATTAGCCAGAGTGCGCCGAGAGGCCGCGAGTGGGTGAACAGTATCCAGCGCCACACATGGCTACCGCTTGACGACGAAGTTGCTGTGTGGGAGCAGTACAACATCCACACCTTCCAGCTTCTGTACTCGAACCGCGTGCGCATCGGCGTTCAAGAGACGATTTGGATTGAAAATGCCCTTGGGATGCTCAATCCGCTTCTGATCAAGTCGATTCCGTCGGTGCAGCGCGGCCTCCCGGACTGGACAACGTCGTTCTTGACGGGCACGCTACAGTACGACCTCGTCGGGCTCATGATGGCGCCGAATATGAGCCTCGTTCGCAACACCTCCGGCTTCTTCGCCGACACGGACCCGGCCATGCTCGAGCTCTACCTCCTCGGCAACATTAGCCCTGTCAACAAAGTCTTGCACACGGCGCTGGACTTTCTCACCAACATCCGCCTGCGCTATATCGCGCCCCCACCGTCGCTGATGGCGCTCGTTCTGGCTTTCGACACGCTCGTGTTGGAAATGCTCCGAGACAACTTCGACTTTGCGACCGCCTGGGGCAGCGTACCTACCTCAACCAACTTGTTGCCGGCGCCCGTCGCATGGAGAGGCCGCTTGTCGTACGGCGGAAGCCCGCTCTGCGGGTACGGCAACCCACTTTCGTTGATCCAAGAGTCGTTTGCGTTTGATGACGCGTGCGTGGTCCCACTGCCCTTGACGTATACGTGGACGCCCTTCAGCGGACTCTTTGCTGCGGCGCTGACGTCGCTACCTTCGTCGTCGTCGTTCTGCGCGCACGAAGCACCCACGTGCGCGACCGCTGTCGACCGCACGCTGCACGCCTTGTCGTTCGTTGCATCGTTGACGCTCCAAGTACCCGACGACGCCAAGGCCTGGAACGTCTCGATCGCTCAGTTTCTCGCCCCTAAAACCAACAGCAACAACATTTCGCTCGCGCTGCAGCCGCTGCTCGATGACACCAATGCGTGGGCGCCGTACGGGTGGCTGAGTCTCTACGACTGGGCACACGGCAACCGCGAAGTTGTCTCGTTCGAAGGGGACCATGGCACCCTACGGCTCATGTCGGCGGCCCATCCCCGCGTCGTCGCGCCCCGGAGCGCCACTGCCAGCGCAAGCGTCGGCGCATACCTCTGGTACTCGGCGCTCCTCACGTCTATTGTGCTCGTCTTCGTCGCAGCCATGATTGTCGTGCTGATCGCAGGCGGGCGTCGGCACCGAACCCCGCACTGGTTTCACTTTCACCGGATCTCGTCGTCCATTTATCTCAACTGGGGGCTCCTCTTTGTACGCGCACTCGTCGCCGCCGTCTGCTTGTCGAGCGCCCCGATCGTGCCACAGACGCGCGGCGCGACGATCGCCCTCGTGCAGGACCACCGGTCGCTGTGGACGAGCATGTTTTTAGCCGGCGAGACGCTTTGGCTCACGTTTGTCGCGCAAGAGTGTCTGCACCCGATCCTTCTCGAGGCGCTGCACAAATGGACGACCGGTGCTGCGTGGTGCGTCATCGTGCTCCTCGACGTCGCGTCGCCCGTGTCGATCGAGGCCCATCTTGCCCATGTGTGTCGAACCACCGACATGGACATCGCACTCCAATGCGAAGCCGGCAGCGTCCGCATCGGCAGCTTTACCCGCGTACTCACAATCATCGGAATTCAGCTCGGCGGCGTTCTTCTCGCGGTCGGTGGTTCGGTGCTGTGTCGCCCCCGAAGGTCGTCGCAAACGCAGGAGCAGCCGCCGCTGCTCTTACCGCCCATGGTCCTCCAACTGTTCCCGACACAGGAAAAGCTCGACGATGTGACCGCCGCCATGTGCGGCCTGCTCTGGCTGCCATGGTGGCAGCAACTCTTTAGCATCAAGCTATGGCTGCTCGTACCCGCGACCGTGCCAAAGGTGACGGTCGTTCAAAACATGTCTCCGATCCTGTTCAAGCACCAAGCCACGGCGTCGCGCGTGGCCAGAGCCGCGCCATGCATCCTTGTCGCTGGACTGGTGTACATTGTGTGCACGCTCTTTAGCAACGTTGCGTACCTCTCGATCGCCGCCGACTACATGGCCAACGACTTTTTCTGGGCCGGCTTCAACACCTCGGGAAGCTACGCCTTTCTCGCGACGCGCGTCAACGCCGAGCTTCTCGTGAGCGCCTCATCTCTCCTCGCGCTCGACAGCACCAAGTACATCGACTATTTTACAGCGTACGACGGATCCCAGCCGAGCGCGCTCTTGTCGGCAGCCACCGCCACCCGCCGCGCGCTCTTCCACCCGAACGTGACGACATTGGAGGCGGCGATCCGAGGGCTGCGGGCGATGGACCCGTGCCGGCTCCCGTGGATGGCGACACAGTACTGCTATCTCGACTTGGGCCGCGTCTGGGAGATGGCGAGCACGGCCAAGCGCCAAGCGCGCTGTCGCCACATGACGAGCAACGGCGCCGTCTTCCTCGAAACCGCTCTGCGCAATGTACGCGACTGGCACGCGTTTGGCGCGTGCTGGGGCGACGCGTTTACCGCGGGTATCGTCGCTGAGGTCGAGCGCAGCAGCGACGGCAAAGCGTGGCTACAGCAAACGAAAGGGGTCTCCACTACGATCGCGGACGAAGCTGCGCGCTGGCGCCGCGCCAACATCGCAGAGTTTGCACTGCAGTGGCAAAACTACTAGACGATCGGGTTTGACGACAGCCTCCTCGTGGAGAACGCGCTCGGACTGCACTTTTCCTTGCCGCTCGCGCAGGTCGCGGCGTCGTTCCACCCGACACGGCAGACGTCCATGGTCATGTACTGGGGCTTTGCGAGCGATCTCTGGGCGGTCGACCCAAGCAACGAGACAGTTGTTGGCGGCTTGAGTCTGCTCCGGTCCAGTTCTCGCTTTGCCTTTGCCAACATCAGTCGTCAAGCACTGCTTGTTGACAACTTGACGCTGTCAGCGCCGCTGCAAGGCGGCTATGTCGCGCTCTCCGCCGCGCTCGGTCCCTTCAACGCGGTCGACATGCTATACGTCCTCTGCCCGACGCCTGTGCTTCAGTTCTACCACGGTCTTCTCGAGGCCGTCGCCATTCTCACGACGGGCACGAACGTGTCGATCCAAGCCAGCTATCTTCGCATCCCGACTTCGCCGCTCATCATTCCAGCGCCGTCCCCGTGGCTGGCCTATCCGACGACGATCATCGCGGTGGGTGGCAACATCTTTTGCCCTATCAACCAAGTCGGCGGCCCTTTCTTCATGGGCTACGGCGTCGGGTTTGCCGACACGAGCTTTTGCAACACGTTTGTGACCGACAACATCGAGCCCTCGATCAACCACGTGCTCTTCGCCACCGTTGGCTTCAACGCGACCTCGCGCCTTGCATCGAACGACGACTGGCGCGCCATCTGCATGCTCAACACGTACATGGACAGCGACTGTGCGGCCAAGTACGGTGTCGCAGAGCGCTTTCTACATCAGCACGCAGCTGCCTTTACGGGTCTAAAGCCGCTCGCTACGAGCGCGTACGCGGCTGTCCACGCACTTGACGTTCAGCTGCTTCAGTATGTCCTCAACATCACCGACATGGACATGACCGACCCCAACATGTCGAGCATGAACATGGTGACGCTCTTGCAGACCGACTTGCTTGGTACGGACGATCGGCCGTGGCACTTTTACGCGTGGCTCCTCCTCTTCGAGTGGGCCAGCGGCATGCGCGAGGTCGTTTCGTTTCAAGGCGACAATGGCACTTTAACGACGCTCTCGCAAGCCCTGCAACCCATCGCGATGGCGCCCGACCCGCGCGTGATTCGCACGTCGTACGCACCGTTTCTGCAGACGATTGCCCAGTACATTTCCGGTGTTCTCATTGCGATTGCGGGACTTATGCTGCTGTACACCCTCCACATGCGCGGCGTCGTCGAGGGCCTCAACCTCTTTGAACTGAACCGCGTCGTTGGCATGGTCTGGATCGGCCGGAGCTTTCTCATTGTGCGCAGCATCACAGCACTCTGCCTCCTCAACACGGCGACGCTCCAGCTTACGCGGTTGGGCGTTGGCACCCACTTTGCGTCGCCGCACTTGCCGTGGTTCAAGGTCCTTCTCGCGTCGGCCGAGAGCACGTGGCTGGTCTACGTCCTCAACGACCTCTTCAGCTGCGTCACCCATCAGTACACGCCGTACTATGCGTTCAAGAGCTCGCTCCTCGCGTGGGGTATCACCTTTCTATGGACGCTGCTGTCGCCGCTGGTACAAAGCGCGCAGCTCCAACGAGCTTGCGACTTTGTCGATATGGACGCTGGCCTTATCTGCGTGAGTGGCGTTGTGCATCTAGGCAGTCTCTCGCGCGTCCTAACGGCGATGGCCATTGCGTTCGGCTGCGTCGTTGGCTGCTATGGGCTAGAACGTCTTGCGCGCCCGCATTTGGTGAAGAACGAGGTGCCGACGCTAGCGCTCAACGCGCAGAGCTTTTACATTCTCGAGTTGTACAAGTACGAGCACGAATACTTTCTGGACAAGGCGAGCGCCGCCATGGCCGGCATCCTCTCCGTCGCGTTTCGCCAGCACGTGTACATCCTCGACGTCAAGATGTGGCGCTTCCTTGTGATTCCAGAGCCTCAACGCAGCGCCTTCCATCCGTACCATCGTTGCTTGCCACTCAATGCGTTATAGAGAAATAGACTGTATTGGTTCTAATGACATCGTGGTTTCGTGGAGAATTTGTCATTTGGTCGGTGGACCGACGGCGAGCGTTTGCAACGAGATCGACAAGGTACAGACTGGCAGTGCCGCCACAAGTCGTTGGTCAGGGATTCTGGTGGTGTCAACGAGGCTTTCGCAACCAAGGGTACAGGCACGTGGCACAACGAGCTCCCGAGATTGCGAGGTCGACAGCAAATGACGATCGTCGATATTGCACACTATATACAGTATCAATTCAAGCATACACTATATGCTTGCGATCCAAGTGGGCCCCGGGGCACCGCAGGTCGGTCCGATATATTCGCCCATTGAAGTGACGGTCCGGAAGCGGGCATGGGCGCGGTACAGGGATCGCCGGCGTGCGCATGGTGTCCAGGCGCCAGTGGCGTAGAGGCGGACGATCCAGATCTCAAGAGGCGCAAGATGACTGCGGCTGGCGACCACCTGACGCTGTACCTCGACGCCAGCGCCAGCGCGCTCGAGTCTGAGTACCTCGCCAAGTCCACCGAGGCGCATGGCTACATGGGCAAAGCCAAGAAGCGACCACGCGCCGGGTCGCTGGAAGCGATTCCAGTGCCCGACGCGTTCCTCGCCGAGAACCTCCGCGTGCGGCGACCACGTGCGAACACCAACTCGCGCGGGAGCCGCGGCCTCTCCAACGTGACCAGTACGTACAATCATTACAGCAACAATAGTAGCTACGAGACCATACCCAGCGTCGTCCAAGCGTAACAGGCAATTTCATCCACGACCACCATTATCAATAAATATAACGATATGTATGCATCCCGCACCGCCGAGGTGGAGCATCGAGCAATAGGACCAGCACCTGGACGCGCGATGGACAGGGCCCGATCGGATGGAGCGCACGTGACGAGCCGCACGTCCCTGTCTATGGTCACGCTGTAGCTGTCAGCGCCCAAGACAGGTCGATGGGTGACGGTCATGCACCGGTCGCAAGGAACCTGCGCAGATCGCATCGCATGGTCTCTATTACGCTACGAGGCGCGACCGCTCTACTCGGCCGGTGGTGTCTTCTTGGCCTTCTTGTGCGCTTGCCGGCAGTCCTTGTAGGCCTTGATCTCGTCTTCGCACTCGTCGCCGTCACGGAGACCGCCGCTTTCCTGGTTCTTCTTCTCGACGCACCTGCATATGGCGGGCATGAGCGCAAGTAGATGGCATCGTAGCTGCTTACGCCAGGTACGCGTCGAGGGCCGACGCGCAGGGGTCGTTCAAGGGCGCGCTGCTTTGGTTGCCCATTCGAATCACTTGATCAAAAATGGCCACCAGCGTGCAGGGTACCACCGCCCGATTTTTGCCAGGGGGCCCCAGCGAAACCATGGTGTTTACCTTATTTTCGGCATGTTCGTCGCTACACGGCATGTGCCGCATGGTATATGCCACTTTGCACGCGAGATTTCCATTTTGCCGAAAATAACGACGCGGACGAAGCATGGAGCGCCTCCTCGACCGCGAGTTCATGCGCATCGAGTGCGCGCTCGAGAAGAACTTCGAGTACCTCGATAAGTACGACGCTGTCTCTGCAGCTCGGGAAGCTCAGCGCCCCTAGGCTGGACCGGCAGCGGGACGAGGCTCTGCTGCGCGAATACGAGCGGTCCTTGGAACCGCCGCCAGCCACAGACGCCGCCAAGCCCAAGAAGAAGGCGGCGCCCAAGAACACGAGCATGTATGTCATGGGCCTCACAACCTACATTGCTTGCAAGCAGCTCGGTATGTTTCGCCTACCATCGGCCAGCGACCGATGCGATCATCTTCATCTTTGGGCACAGAGTCGATCTGCGCACGTCTTGGCCGCGTCAAGCGCCTACAAGGACGACCGCGGTGGGCTCAAGGTACGCTGCTCGCCTTCTTTCCACTTGACGAGAGCTGGTCCAGGGCGACGCACTGGTCACGTTTGTGACCCACGCGATGCTGGAAACCGCGATCGCCAAGGTACGGGCTTGGCCCTACGATGGACGCTCATGCTTCGCAGCTCAACAATGCAGAGATCAAGCCTGGCGTTCGCATCACGTACGAACGACTTGACACAATCCGATCTCAGCTTAGGGGCGTCTAGTGCAAAGGCAGCCGAGTTCAACAAAAAGACGAGACCGACGCGCCCAGTATCGCGCCGCTGGAGCCGCCGCCAATGGCCGAAGGCGCGGACGCGGTCACAGCGTTCCTCAACGAAATGCAGCAGCGGTTGTCAGGGCCCGTTGCCGCTGCACCAGACGCACATGTGGTTGCCGCAGCCGACCCACCTGCGGTTGCCGCACCCGTCATCACGACTGCGGACGGCGCACCCGAGCTTTGCCATCATGACGAGCACGTGCTAGAGACGCCGTCCCGCTCGATTCTCTTGTACAATATTGTCGATGACGGCGACGCCGACGACGAGAGCTTGGACTTGGAAGACGACTTGCAGATGGAGTGCAGCAACTACGGCAAGGTCACGCGGCTGCAGATCTTCCGCGACAAGAACGTCGTAGCCGTCGAGTTTGAAGCGCTGCCCAGTGCGATCAAGTGCCTTGAAGTCATGAACGGCCGGTGGTTTGGCGGCGCGCAGATCCGCGCGTGCTACGACCCGTCGCGGCCTGAGGAGCCTGAGGACGAAGACACGAAGCTCCTCGCGTTCCTCGCGTCCGTTTAAAAGTAATCCTACATCCAGCAGTTTCTGCGCAAGCCATGGAGGTCATTGGCGATTGTTGCTTTCTTGCGCCTCAAAGAACGCGTCAAAGATCACAAAGCGGTTGCTCTGCGGCACGAACGAGCGCAGCTGAAAGTGCTTGGCGAGGAATGGCCCGAGCTTGGGCGACGGCCGGTCATACGCGAGGTCCTTGGCGGCCACGTGTAGCCGCTAGAACGAGCTTCGTCATGTCCCCCGCGCATGGAATAGATGGCCTCGTACCTCGAGCATCGAGCGAAAGAGCATCGCGCCATGGCCTTGACGCTGCTGGACGACGTAAAAGTCGAGGACGCAGACCGGGTCCATCTCTTTGTATGCACCGGCGGCCGTCTACGGTGGCCATGAGGCGCGCCGCGATCGTAAGGTATCGCAGTACTACCACGTAGTAAAGGTGCTTGGTACCCGTCTTGAGGTACCCCACAATCGCGCCATCATGCTGATCGTCGACGAGAACGTGGACGTGATGGCCTTCGTCAAGGCTCTTGGGCGATTGAAGGAGTGCCATGGACGTGATGGGCTGGCGCAAGCCTTGTGCCTACGCCGCATATGCGGGTGGTGCCCATGCCAACAGCGTCGTACCTCGGCCGACTTCTCGCCCAAGCGGTCGAGCTGTGCTTCCAAGCGCGCGCGGTCCGACGGCAGCGTCGCGAGGAGCTCGTCCAAGGTGCAGTAGCGCATCGATCTTGCAGGATGGCTAAAACAATGGGCTAATCCCACGCCACTGCAGGTCCATATCACGGCTTGCGCCAGATGGTTGCCTGCCGCGGGTTGCGTGTTTTTGGGCACAGGACCCACCGCAAAATTTGAAAGAGTGGCCTGCAACACGATGGTGCTCCTGCAAGTCCTCGCGCGCGCGGCCACGCCGGCCTCCATACTGCGCTCGGTGGCGCCGACGAGCTCGGTGCTTGGCAGCGCCGACCAGCGCCGCTGCATGGGCCGCGGTCCGACGATCCAAGGCAAGAAGAGCCTTACGGACGCGGTACGCATGAAGGGCTATTCGAAGATGATTGCTCATGCGGCGCCGTCCGTAGAAGCGGACGCTGCTCTTTGGGAAGCTCGCCAAGGAGCTCATGGTCACGTCCAAGCTCACGGCGGGCGATACCAACAACATTGTAGGACGATAGACGCTCGTCTTGACGCTCATGCGGGGCCTCGTAGCGCCTCGCGTCGGTGATTTCCAAGGCCAAGGCGGCCAACATGCCCCGCGACAAGATCGAGTACGCGGTCAAGCGTGGCGTCGAAGGCAAGTCGGGCGTCATCACCGAGACTGTCGAGTACGAGGCCACGGGACCCCACGGCAGCGCCTTGATCGTACGAGTCCATCGCGCGTGCACCGAGCTCCTATCGCTTGTAGATCGAAGCACTCACTGACAACCGGAAGCGCACGGCGCCAGCGCTGCGCCACATTCTGAGCAAGCACAACGGCAACCTCGGCGCCAACGGCTCCGTCGCCTGGATGTTTGAGCGCAAGGGCTACTTTGAGATCCAGAAACCGGACGACGACGCCTTGGCGTGGGACGAAGAGAGCGTCATGAACTTGGCCGTACGACCTCTTCCCATCCGAGCTCCGTTCCCATGGTCGTCATTTTAGATTGAAGCGGGCGTCGACGACGTCGAGTACCGGGAGACCATGGCGCAGGTGATACTTGTCCCCTTCCCAGAGCATGCGTGACGACGCATTATCGTCTCTAGCTCATGTGCGAAAGCAGCGAGCTCGCGGCCGTGCGCAGCAACCTCATGGAGGCCGGCGTCGTGCCGCAGGTGAGCGAGCTCATCTACTCGCCCAAGGTAACAGTGCAACCCACGCCTCTCCATCGCATCTCATGCTGTCGTCGCAGGAGTACCTCGTGCTCGAAGGGGACGCCAAGGCCGAGTTTGACACGCTCCTCGAGGTATCGCATCGCCTCAAAAGGGTCGCATCATGCGGGATGCATGGGCGTAGGCGCTGCAGGACAACGAAGACGTCAACGAGGTCTACCACAACGTCGACGAAGACTAGGACGAGACGAACAACAGTAAATAAGACGCGCGCGATTACAGATCCACCAGCGTATGCGGCTCGTCGTCGTTGCTGCTACTCGACGCGTCGTCGGGCTCGGGCTCGACGACCTCAAACACATAAATATCCTCGAGCGCGCTCTCCTCGGACGGCCACGTCACGCTGCGGGTCGTGTTGCGCTTGTGCTCCTTGACGACGACGCCCGACATGTCGGCGAATTCCAGCGGGATGCGCGCCTTGGCTTCGGCCAGCTGCCGCTGGAGCGCGGTCTCGGCCGTCCGCTTCCGATGTCTTGGCGCGCGACGCAATGTCGCTGGCGACGCCGAGCTTGA
>NW_012156430.1:99250-199800 GCF_000151545.1 Saprolegnia parasitica CBS 223.65
GCCCAAGAACGCCACCATGTTGGCATTGCCACGGGCTTTTTTTGGCGGCGGCCGGAGGAGCCCGGGCGCGGCCGCGGGAATCAGGGGCGGCGACTTGACGGCGGGCGACTCGACGACGGGCGACTCGACGGTGGTCGTCGGCGTGCTCTCGTCGCTCTCGGCGTCGTCGAGCGCCTTGGCAATGTCCTCCTCCATGGCCGCGTCCTTGGTCGCCGACTCGCGAATGTACGACGAGACCAAGTCGACGTTCCGAAGCGAGCTAAAGATGCTGTGGTTCTCGTCATCCTCGTCATTGTCGTCGAACGTCTGCGTCGTGAGGCGCGTCGGCGTCGGCGGTGTCGCAACGAGGATCGATTTCTTGGGCACCGCCGAGAGGTCGGGCGCCGCAAGCTTCTTCTCCATCGACAGCGGTGCTTGTTGTTTCTGGTGCTTGTTGGAGAGCTCCCACCACTTCTTCGACGCCTTGTCCTTCTTCGCCGGACTGTTGAGCGTCGCATCCTTCGTACACATCTTCTCGAGCGCGACGGCGACCGGGTTGGGCTTCTTGCTTTCGTGTTTTTTTGCAAAGTCAAAAAGCGAAACGCGACACCCGTCCGCCTGGGACGGCTCATCAAGCGCGAGCTTCTTCTGCATGCTGCTGCCGTCAAACGAGAGCGACGGCGTCATGGACGGCTCGGGCGTCGAGTTGGCGAGGGTTTGCCCAAGGCTGCTACCGACGGTCGCGCCCACGGCCCGGCGCGTGTTGCGTGGAAAGTTGAGGAGCGCGGTCGACTTGCCAGTCAGCCGAAGCGACGTGTCGCCGTTGCGCGCTGGCGAGTTGCCGTGGCGTACGTAGCCCGGGTCGTGCCCCGCGACCGAGAGGCCTCGGCTCCGATTCGACGTCAAGTTTTTGGGCCCGGCAAGCTGCGACAACCGGTCGTGCAACACTGGCCGAGCGTCGTCGACGGTCGTCGTGCTGCGGTGCTGGACGGGGTTCCTGCTGTTCATGACCTCGTCAAGCCACGTTTCGGTGGGGCGAGGGGCGTACTCTTCGTCACCCGTTGGGCTACTGTCACTCGTGGCCGAGTTGGTGCGCTCGAGCACGTGCGTCGTGTAAATCATGCACTTGGAGACTGGCGTGTCAATGTCAATGAGCAGCTCGTCCGTGCTCTCGCTAGGAACGTCGTCGACAGGCAGGCTCATGCTGCGACCCCGCGTATAGCTTCCTATGCCTCGGAGGCCGCTGCTTTCGCTGCGCCCGCGCGACATGGCCAGCGGGCGGGCGCCGGTCTCGGTGCGTCGCCGCATATGGACCGAGGATCGCTCTAAGGCAGCCGCGCCGCATGAGCTTCCGGGCGCCATCATCGTCATGGAGGTACCCGACTCGCTTCCGGTCCACTCGGGCGGACTGCCGCCGGGCAGCTTGACCGGTTGGAAGAACGTCGTGGTCATGACCCGTCTTCCGCGCGGATGGGACTAAAAAGAAAAACTAAGTAGGTGCCCTTACTCTGCCGGGCCATAAACACTTGCAGTGGAATTTAATTACCTTGGTGTTTGTATGTCAACTTTTAAAGATACGATTCCGACGTCCTGATTCGCTCGCTGTATCCGGACGACACAGTCGTTCTGGATCTTTTAAAATAATTCATTACAAATTGCAAGAGAAAGGTATGCATTGTTTTCACCTCCAGCAGCCGCAACCGGAGGATCAGGAAGCGCTAATAATAATAAAATAAAACGCACACGACCGTTCGAGCCGATGGCGACACCTCTAGCAGGCCGACGCAGCAGCGGACCGACGTGGCGGCCGGACGGAGTGACGGCCAGAGATCGCGGATGGGCGCTGGCAAATGGCGTCATACGTGGAAGTCTGTCGTCGTCAGGAACAAGCGAATTTAAAGTGCCCTCTTGCGACATGCCATCGGTCAGGTACACGTCCTCCAAGTGGACGCCGCCATGCGATCTCACACATCGATTGAAGGCAATCACTCTTATGTCACATGAAGGTCATCACCTTATTGACGATGCGTGGCCAGTCTACTTGGCGACAGGGTAGACGCAGCGAAAGGAGTAGGTAGTGGGGCAACGATGGCCTCGGCTTCAATCCGTGTTACCAACTGCAATTACAAGCGCGAACAAATTTCAGCGCAACGACCACCGTTTGGCGCGATCCTACACCGATTACACCCACGCCGTCCTTGAAGCATTGCGGGACGGGCGATGCGCGATGTCACAGTCGTTATCGCGCCCGATGACACAAGAGACACGGCTGTACGTCGTCGTCGTGCACTCATTCTCAGTTGGCCGCTATCTGGACATGCCGGTAGCGCCCATGATGGTGTAGCCGACGACGCTGCTTACAGGTACCCAAAAACAATGGTTGGAGCTGATAGGAGATGCGCCGACGTTCTGGTCAAGTCGGACAGACGTACATAGCTCGACAGCTTTGGTCCTAATAGCTTCTCCGTGCATAGGCGCGCTGCGGCTGGCGGCTACCATTGAAGCTTCTGCAGCCACGATAGGAGGTGCGACTGATGCACCGATGGCTGTGGTCGTAGTACAAAGAGAGGCTAGCACTTGCTGGAGCGTGTACTATCGAGGTTGAGCACGACGCGGCTGGCACATGCTGTGTGCCAAATGATCGGCTTCCGCTGCACCGATCAGCTCACTGCACCTATGAAGGCGGTCGGGCGAGCCATGGCATGGTCTCGGCAAGGCGATGCACCAGCGACGCGTGCGGGCCGCGAGGACTCGGGCGTCTCAACGCTAAAGGTTGCGATCTTTTGGGCGGTCCGGATACCGGAATATTAATTTAATATTGCCTATTTTTACTCTCCACGCTTTTCCGGACAGCTCAGCATTTGAACAAGCCGCAGGAAGAGGGCCGATGGACCAGTTGCAGCCGATATTCCCCGCGATCCCCGCGCCCGTGCTTGAGCAAGTGGTAGGCGCATGCGGTAGGAGGACTCATGACAACAGATCATTAGCTCCGCATCTACGACCATAACCTCGAGGCGGCGACCGACTACCTCCTCGAGAACAACTGGGAAGAGCTCCAGATGCACAACAACACGCGTGGCGCCGACCCGCATGCGAACGGCCACGATGGAGCTGGCCATGGGCATGTCGAAGATGACCTCGACGACGATGAAGGCGACGAAGGCGAAGGCGACGACAACGACAACGACGACGACGAAGACGATGAGGATGAAGACGACGAGGACGACGACCACATGTACTACGAGTCGGGCGACGACGGCGAGGCCGGCTTTCGCCATCGCCAGATCCCGCCATTGGCGAAGCGCGTCAAGATCACAACGTCGGCCGATGGGTCCAGCACCGAGCGCTTCTGGGTCGCGTGCGACTCGGACACTGTCGAAAAGTCCATGATTGGTAGGATGGTGATATCGCGAAGCGGCAAGCCCAAACTATTTCTTGATGTAGAGCTGCTTAACATTTTCATTGAGCAAGGTTGCCCATCAACGCATCGTGCTCCTCAACCAAAACACCCGCGTCATCGACAAGGTATCCCTCGTCAGCTCCTTGAAGGTTCTTGACCAGCGTTGCAGGCCAACGCCGAATTGCAGCTGCATGCACCACAGCCCACCGAAGCGACCACCGCGTCGTTGAAGCGCAAGCTGCCCGCAACCGAGCCCGAGACGGGCCGTGGCTATTTTGTACGCCTCCTTATTACCGCAGGGCCACGTTCGTGAGACGTGTACTTCTTTCCGATTGCCGACTTGGACATGGTGTGGCGCTCCGTCTTGCACGCGCACGTCTTTAACAAGCGCTTTGGCGACGTGATCGAGTTCCACACCGCGTCGCCAGGCCCGTACGCTGTGTCCCTTGATCGCTCTACGTAGAGAACGCCAATAACCTCTGGTATAGGATGGGCACCAAGGCCTTTGACGAGCTCTTCCATATCCACACGCACCAGCCGCGCTCGACTGTGACGGCGTTTGGCGCGTCCCAGCCGCAGCTCAAGTGCTGCTTGGTGCTGCCGTGCGCGACGACCGACGACGAGATCAACCGCGTCGGGAAAAACGTGTTTAGCCTCCTCAACCTCACAGGCAGCCTCTACTTTCGGTCGTCGTCCAAGACGCTTGGGGACGATGGTGGCAAACTCACGGAAGATGTCTTTCGACGCTACACGACCCACCGCTTGGTGCGCCACGAAGAGGTAGCCGCGTCCATCCTCGTCGCCAAGATGTAAAGCGTTTGGATCTAGGCGCCAACCGAGACGGGCCTGCACACTGCTGCGAACGGCATCCTCGGGTACCAGCCGCCGAAAAAGATTGTGTTCACCCTCGAGCGCCTCGATGCCAACAAGCGTGCCAGGATGCTGAGCGACGACGAGTAGTAGAAGAGACATGCTGCTGGCGTAATCTATTTAACAGACCCTCCTCCTTGCATGCCCGAGATCGAGTCGCTGTAAACGTTGTGCGACGCGACAAGACAGTATCAAGTCGACGGGTAGACCGGTCCTCGGTCCTAGATACTTGATTGCGTAGAATATAAATAATGCAGCGGCGACGACCCACGGGCGGATCGTAACGAGTTAGATCGCCGTCTCGTGCGGGCTGCGCGAGAGGTCGAGCAAGGACGGGAGTTGCCCTTGCGCTTCCGCAGGCTTGTCGAGCGGGAGCTGCAGCGCCGGCCACTCGAATGGCGCTGTACTAAAGTGCAGCACGTCGTCCGGCGACTGCCCGTCTGTGTGGAGCTCGAGAAAGCTCTGGGGTTCCTGCGGGGTCGGGCGCTGCTCGTGGAGCGAGAGGAGGCTCCAGCACGTGTCCACGTTGGCGTTCGGGGACTGGTTGAGGACGGTCTTGACGAGGCGAATGAGCGTCTCGACGTCGTGCTTGAGCGAGAGAAGGAGCGCGTTGTCGACGATCGTCGACGTGGATGACATGGGTTCGGACGACGACGAGGACGCGCCCGAGTCGGTCGTTCGCTGCTTCTCGCGTCGCTTCCGGTCGCTCTTAAGCTGATGGGCGTTCTGGCGCATGCGGTGCATGGAGCAGAGCGAGTGGAGCGTCCCGTTGATCTTGCGCGTCCGGGGGTTCAAGCACTTGCCGAACTTGTACGTGCAGAGCGAGGTCTTATCTTCCTCTTCCTGCGCATGGTCGTCTTGGGCGCCGGTCTTCCATGCTCCTCCCCCCTTCCGTGGGGTCGTCCAAGCGCTCTTCTTCGCCATGCTAGTCTTGTCTTCTTGCTCGGGAAATCGCGACTGCGATCGTCCAAGATCCAAGTGCAAACTCGAGCGCGCGTTGCATGTCATTGGTTCGTTGGATTTGTTTTTGGCCAATCATCGTGGGCGATTTTGGCACCCAACCCACCACAACACGAAAGTCGATACGACCAAGATGCTGCGGCTGCTGCAGAAGGCCGCGGCCCTCGTCGCCCTGGCGCCGGCCGCGATCGCCCTCACGTGCGACGATGCAACCGTCAACTGGGTCTGGAGCGGGGCCATGACAAGCTCGTCGCTCCGTCTTCGCGTCTCCACGAGCATGACACATCCCGGCTGCGATCCCGACGCAGTCCAGCTCCACGTAACGCAGGTAGAGGTGGCCAGTACTATGGCGTAGGAACTCTACTGCATGCGGTAGGCGGCCGGTGCATCAAGCGTGTACCAAGGCGCCAAGCAGGCCATGGGCCCATCGACGTGGCTCCTCGACTTCCACGCCACCGTATACCGTCTTGGCTTGGTCAAGCGTACTACCGTCATGTGGGTAGGACCTGGTGCCGGGCCCGATGCAGTACGAAGTGCGGTATGGCGCCGGCACGTACGTTCTCTCGCGTCCTCCTCGATCGAACTCGACCTCGCCGTGTCCAGGGTGCTCAAGGCGCAGACAGGCGCGATCTCGCTACCGCCGGCGCCAGGGACACCCACGTCGTTTGAGATTGCCTTTTCGTCTTGCGCCGACCAAGACTCGAACCCCAAGGTAACCACGCTCGCTACCTACACGTGGCACGGCGACACGGCGCTAGGTCTTTGAGACCATTGCCAAGCACAACCCGCTCTTCTTCCTCCACATGGGCGACCTCCACTACGACAACATCGAAGTCAACGACGTCCACGTGTTTCGCAATGCGTACGATCCATGTTTGCCTCGCCTGCCGGCAAGGTACGCGTCCATGTCTTGAAAGGAAGAGGCCTTAGGCTCTGTCGAGGCGATGCTCAATATGGATCTGCCCATGGCTTACATGTGGGACGACCACGACTTTGGTCCGGACAACAGCGACGGCACCGCGCCAGGTCGAGAAGCGTCGCTCCAAGCCTACCGAGAATACGTGCCGCACTACCCGCTGCAAGACAAGTACGCCGAAGCATCTCGATTTCAAAACGAACGGTTGTCACAGGCCCGGCGTCACCGCACCGAATGAGCGGCCGGTGCAGCAAGCCTTTACCATTGGGCGTGTCCGGTTTCTCGTCACCGACCTGCGGTCGCAGCGCACGCCCAACACGGACCCCGATGTACCCACCAAGACGGTCTTGGGCGCAGCACAAAAGCTTTGGTTCAAGCAAGAATTGGTGCGTCTCCTGACGACGCAGAAGGGCGACATCTCTGCACTGTGTAGCTCGCTGCTTCGTCGCCCGAGAGCGCAGTGGGCCTCATCGTCTGGGTGAATACGATGCCGTGGATCGACGACGAGCGCAAGTGGGGGTTCGTGGCCCATTGTGGACAATATTGTCCTACGACAGGGTGTCCCTAGGCACTTCAAGCACGAGCAAGCCGAGCTCGTGGCCTTTCTCAGCGAGCACGAGCTCAACACGCGCGTCCCGATCGTGATTGCGAGCGGCGATGCGCACATGCTGGCGGTGGATGATGGCAGCCACAGTCCCGGGCACCTGCCCACGTTCCATGCCGCTGCGCTGGGCCGTCCGGGCTCGATCAAGGGCGGGCCGTACAGCCACGGCGCGATCCCAGGCTCGGGTATCTATCTAGCTTTGCCTGAATTGCATGGACGCGACTGTGGTCCGTAGGACACTTTGGCTTGATGCACTTTGACGACGATGGCAGCCGTATTTGCGTGCGCTACAGCGGTCGCAACCTGCACGACGACGAGCTCTTGGCGTACGATACGTGCCATCCCGTGGCCGGAACTGCGTATTACCCGCCGCCGATCGTGGTGCGCCAGCTCACGCGTGGCTTCCGGAAGCTCTGCTCGCGCGCCATGACCAAGTGGCTCCGTGCGTCGCCGTTGGAGCTGGTGGCGCTTGCGAGCCTTGTCCTTGGCCTCGTTGCTCTGCTGCTCGTGCGCAAAAAGCAGTTTCGCCAAGCCAAGCGGGACTAGAAAGCAGCGAACGAAGAATCTCTTTACAAGGGAGTAATATGCAATGGCTGGAACTGGTATTGATTGCTAGCATGGAGGGCACGAAGCACGCAATGGCCCGTCGACAGCCTAGTGGTGAGTCGACGTGGCCTCGTCGCGCCAATCACAAGCTTCGTTCTCAACGCATGACCACCAACTCACAAGTTTGGCTCGTTGAATCAACCAGCAACACTTGATACAGAAGGGCCGACCAGAAACAACGAGACGCCGGCCGCCATAACCAACGGATCAGCGCGAGGGGACCCAGAGATCACTCACTCCTCACGGTGCTAGCTCCCGTGCCGAGGCGTGAAGGCCACTCTACGACGCTCATCGGGAATCAAAGGAAGTAATGCGATAAGAATAGGAAAAGCTACGCCTGTGGAAGCAGGAACGACGCGATGCCGAGGGTGTCGAGGAGCGCTTCAAAGCCGATGGCGAACTCGACGTACTGCAACACGTTCGCTGCGTCAAAGCTGTAGCAGATGACCGCGTCGTTGGCCAGGTGCGCGTGCCGCTCCGTCTTGGCCGACCGACTACATGTATATATCCGACCTCGGCAACTGGAGTGCGCCACGTACTGTGCCGGTGGCAACGACAGTCGCATCGCTTGGGAGACCACGAGCCGCTTCGCGTGCGTTAACCGGTTGCACGCAATGATGCTAAACGTAAAGGCCACGTCGCCTTCGCTGCACGCGATGCCCAGCGGCGCACTCGCGTTGCCTCGGTTCTCGACGAGCTTGCCGTACGATAGGAAGACGCGGAGGGCACTCGAGGCCGCATTGAGGAAGACGCCTTCTTTCTGATGGGGCAGTAGATGCGTGTGGCCTCCTACCCATGCCAATACATTCCAACTTCAAACCTTGACGTTGGCCAAGCCGTACCGATGCGCAGGCCGGCTTCGTAGCTCCAGTCGAGCGGACGAAACGACGTCGGGTTGAAGAGGTAGAGAAGGTACGTGTTGCTCGCGAGTACGTTCATGCACAAGTGGTTCGGCTGCAAGTTGTGCCTACGCGAGACAAAGAGGAAGCGATAAGCTGCGTGGAAGAGGATCCTCGATGCAGGTACCGAATGCTGTTGTCGTCAATGTCGATGGTCATGCCCGCGAGCTCATGGAAGCGCACCGTTTTGTGCCCTACCAGCTAAGCGATGCGTCGCGGTGCGGAGTGCATTGTCGTACCGGTGGCGAGTTCGTTGCAGTCGAGCATGATCGGCACCGAGAGCGGCCGGTATACGACCGAGTCGAGGGAGACCCAGAGCTGCATCATGAGGGGCACGCCCTGGAACGCAGGGTCGTCGAGGGCGTGGTTGCCGCGCAAAAGCACGTTGGCATCCAGGAGCACGGGGGCCGGAAACACCTTTACACAGCACAACCACACACGATGACTATGGTGCATCTGGACGTGCGACAAAGAAGAAGACCTGGAAGAGCTCGCTCTCAAAGAGGAGGGATCCGCGCAGCGCAGCGACCGACGCCATGAGGTTCATGTGTTCGTTGAGCAAGTCGCGCGCTTCGTCGAGCGAGACGAGGCCGATGAGCGCGGAGATCTCTTGGATCGAGCGGTTGATGCGGAGCGAGAGGTCAAACATGCCTAGAGCACGCTGAGTGCTTGCGTCATAGAGGCAAGGCGTACGCTCGCAACGGTTGTACACGGACGCGCGCTCGCGCGAGCACATGAGGCTGCGTCCGTGGTCGATGCGGAAGAAGGTCGTGTCGCCGGCCGCGTTCATCAGGTACACCCGCGCCGAGACGTTGGTCGCGGGTTTGCGCGAGAAGAAGGTGCGCAGCGCAAAGATGCGCCGGTACGACGCCGCCATGTAGCGCACGTGGCCATAGAGCGCAACCACGCGCTCCTTCCACTCGACTTCGCAGAAGCGCTCGATCTCTTTGTTGAGCTGCGTCACGACCAAGAGCTCGGGCACCGAGAGGAAGGGCAGCACGTAGCCCAGCGTGTTCTCGCGGTAGCTACTGCTGGCGTCCAGCGTCACGGGCTCGCTTCCAGGCGGCGGCGCCACAGCGGCGTCCTCGAAGCGCTGGAGCGACGCCACGACTGGCTCGGCGGCAATGTCCATCGTGCTTCCGGTTTCTTTGTACCTATTTTTGCCACGATCCGCACCCGGAGTGCCAACCCGGAGATGCTATTCCCACACATGAGTACACGCCGTTGGACGCTTGGTCGGTTCACGGCCACGATGCAACCCGAGGTTGCTGCGTCAACATGGCATTCTCACACGCGTACTGTAGCGGGCGTCCACGACCACCGACCGCGACAAGCGAAGCGGACGAGCCTGCGCCGTCGCGACAGTCCACCTCCTCTCAAACTCATATCTGCTCGTGCTATGAGACCATCGAGCAACGCCCTAGTCGTGTCTTCGCACGCCCGGCGCGCGTCTGGGCGTGCAATAAAGACACGCCATCGTCTCGCAGACAAGCCATGTCGTGGCTACTCTTTGCATCCACTCTGGTTTCCGCGCATGGCGATCTTCGCAAATGTACTTTCTAAGCGAATTCCGCCTGGCTTGTTCCAATGTGGTCCAGACGCATTTGACTTGCTCGACGTGGCAGCAGGACGCACGAGGTGGAAGATACCAATGCTGTCTTCGCTTTATGGTCCTAAATAGTCGCTACTACAACACACATGGCCGGCCGCTGCTATGGCTACCTCCTACCCGGCCCTTCTCGTCTCCTACCCTACATGTAGTATATACCATGGCATCATCGTCTATGCCCGGTTGAACGTCTGGATGAGCTTGCGCTTCTTCATGTGCACTTCCGGTGAGTACATGATGCCGTCGTACGTCGGCGGGTGCGCCAACGGCTTGGGCTCGCGCGAAAATATCGACTGGAGCGAGGGCAGGCCTGTCCGAGGCGCTTGCGGCGGCAGCGGTGGCAGCGAGACCGTCGTTGGTTGTTGTTGCTTGGCGTGCGTCAGGAAGATGCACGGCGCAACGTACCCGAGGCAGCTCCGGAGGTCTTCGCACACCGGGTGCGTGCACACCTCGGCGTTGGGCACAACCGTCGGCTGCGCGGGTTGACTCCACGGCATGATGTATTGCGTGTGGATGCAGGCAAACTGGCGATCGCCGAGGAAGCACACGATTTGGCAGCCCTCCTGGTACTGGTCGAGCACATACTGCGGCAGCTGCGGCAACGGGTAGTTGAGTGGGTACTGGATCGCGGGCCACCACGACATTTGCGGCGTCCGCACCCAGCAGAGCTGCGGGCCGTCGGCGGGCGGCGCCGGCAGCACCATCTGTGTCTGCGCCTTGCGTTGGAGGTGCAACTTGACCGCTTCACATCGCGGGACAAGGCACGGCGACTCGAAGCCACAGCGCTCCGCGTGGCTAATGAGGATGCGGTACGTCTTGATGCAGTCGGTGCAGTTGGGCTCCGCGTACGGGTGCACGGTCGTGTGATGTAGCACGCGACGCATTTCTGCGCAGCCGCCCGTCGGACACAAATGGCCTTCGTCGGCCGCCGCGCACGACGACGCGTGGCGCACGAGCTGGTCGACGACCTTGCTGTCGAGAAGGCTCGACGATGTGTTGGTCTGCGGCGGCATGCGCGAGAGGTTGTAGTGCAGGCGGAGGTTGCTCAGGCTCAGCGACGACGTGCCGTTCGCGTTGGCCTGCGAAAAGACGGGCGCGTGCGGCTTGGAGGTTTCTTGCTGCCACTCGACTTGCTGCATCATCGCGTACTCTTCGTCGGCGAGGCCACTCTCCATGTCTTCGTCCTCCTTGTTGCCGCGGATCGCGGTCTTGACCTTATCGACCGCGCGGCGCAGCGTGTCCATCATGCTAAAGTCGGGCGCCTGGCGCGTCCGGTTCGCATTGCAGGCCGTGCAGTGGCCGTTCTTCTGCACATAGTACCAGTTAGAGCTACAGCCTGGCGTCGCGCAGCGCGGTGTGCCCGACCCGTACATGTACATCTGCTGCTTCTCGAGGTACGCCCGTCGGGCGGCCGCGCGCTCGCCGAGAATGCGAAGCGCGCGGAGGATCTGGAGCACGAGGAAGGCGCGGCGCCAGGCGCGGCGCGGGTCAAAGGGCGGTCGCGCGACGGCGGGCTGGCGCCAGCCACGGAACGTGATGGGGAACGTCATCTCAAAAACCTGTTGTGGGCCGACCAAGCCCAGCGACCGATTCAATCTTCGCGGCGCCAGCTGGGCGCAACTTCAAGATATTGGCCCTGGCTACAAAGTGATTTGATTTAAGTATGCGTCGACAACGCTTGACACCTTCAAGCTTTGAATATGGGCTGAGGTTTCTTGAACCGGTGGCAAATATCGAAATCGACTGCGTTTTATTCCCGTTTCTTACAAATAGCAAGTGTACAATAAAACGTACGAATAAAAAGCATCGCCAAAGAAAGGCCGGCGGATAAGATTCCGATGAGAAAATAAGCCGACGCAAGGATACAACGGCGTGAATTTGCTCCGCGACCATCTGGGCGGAACGGCGCCGCTTGTGATCAACCACCTCGCAACGGAACCTTGAAGGCCACCCAGTCGGCCGCCCCTTGCAGCTCGTTTTGATATACCCCTCTGGACCGCGCTACTTGGAGGCCGCAATTGCGCTCTGCAAGCTAGAGTACCGTGTACATGCAGGTGTAAATGCATTCCATGAGGTGGTGGAAGAAGCCCTACACACCGACGACAAGAGACGCAACGACGTCGCACGCCAGAATCGGGCGACGTAAATTGAACACCTTGGACTCTGCTCTTCGATTCGCCGCCATCAAGAGAAAAGTAGATGCAATCGGCATCTCAATCCGTTCGTTGTGGAAGGCTATGGCGTCGAGCCTCGTTGAAGACGGCATGCGTTCGCGCTCGTTCGGCCGTGGTCCACACCCTGTCGATCCATTGCAGCGATTGTTGAAGTGTACCGAGCGCATCCATAACACGCTTGGTACAGTTATAACGCGCGATCTTCGTTTTGATGGGCGTCTTGTATGGACGTGTCCCAGCCTTGGCCAAAAATGCGTGGTCGAGAGCCGAGGGCCGGCGCATGTACACTGTACACGGAGGCGACGTTCTGAAGCTACTTGTAGCACGTTCGCGGCAACTGAACGCCCGCGACAAGGCCGCGTCGGCGCACCCATCTTCTTGGCATCAAATTATTTATTACATGATTGTGGAAGGGCTCGAAATGGCTTTCCTCGTGCAATCATGCAGAGCCCTTGGCATGTCGCAGTCGTCGCACATTCAGCGCTCTCTTTCGCGGTCTGTCTCGCAACCTACTAGCATAGCATAATCGAATGGTCCCCTGGAGTCGACTTGCGGTATTAAATTGTGGCGCTGGGGATTGGGCGCCGCGTTCTGCTTGCTCGATCGCACGTCAGTCGAGATGATAGGTCGCGTCGAGGCAATTCAGCGCGCAAGCATCCTCTTCTCTGCACTCGTTGGGTATTCTTCAGGTTCCTTCACTTGGCTTTGGACGGAACGCTTGTATCAGCTATCACGACGATGGCGGCGGCTGTTGCTTTCGTGTTATCCTAACGTCTTGAGTGGGTCGACTACAATTTTTAACGCTATTCCTAGCACGCCATTGCCAGCTTGGCCATTGCAGGCGCAGGCAATCCAAGCGCACTCTGATATCGAGTCGGTTTTCTTCCTCGTACGTACGCCAACCCTTCGCACCACCCAAGGAAGCATCTTGACGACTGATGTCATCCATTGCAAAAACCCACCCTTTCCTCACGCGACCTAGAACCAAACACGACAATACTCATACTACAGTTCTTGCTCGACAAGCGGCTTGAAGCGAGACAACATTGTTTCCACCGCGTTGTCGTCTGGACCATCTTGACCTATCCAATCCGACGTCGATCGCAGGGCTATTATACCCCTGCGATCGGCCCTGTAGCCGCGCAACTCGATAAAGTCCAAGACTTTACCCTACGAACAATTGCACGCAACTATTACGATACCCGACGTGTCTGAATATCGCACTCTTTTGCCTCCCGTTATCTCCAGTTTGATGGAATATGTGCAATGCACAGATTGTCCCCGAAGATCCACGTCGTCGTTCGTCGCATTTGGACCAATCATACGCATTGGCGTCTCCTGATTGGCTACAATTCGGATCCGTTACACCTAGCGGTTAGTCGGGAAGAGCATGTTCGAGCGCTACATCGAGGGGCTCGTCGTCGACTACTTCTCCGAGTGGCTCGATGGCTTCGACAAGGAGGGCATGCGCGTGGCGCTCTTCGGCGGCAAGATCTGCTTCGCCAACCTCAAGTTCAAGCGCGAGGCCCTCGACGCGCTGCGCCTGCCCTTCGTGCTCAAGGAAGGGCGGCTCGGCAACCTCTTCATCAAGGTGCCATGGAAGCGCCTCTCCAAGGAGTCGGTGCACGTCGTCTTGGAGGACCTCTACGTCGTGCTCGGGCCGTGCCACGAAGGCGCGAACGCGGCGACGCAGAGCGAGCGCCTCCGCTGGGCCAAGCAGCACGAGCTGCGCATGCGCGAGCTTCTCTGCGCGAGCAAGTCGGACGCGGCGACGCCGACGAGTCCGCGCGAGAAGACGACGGAGACCGAGGCCAAGACCAAGCAAAGCTCGAGCTGGAAGTACAAGGACAAGATCATGAACACGGTGCTCGAGAACCTCTCGTTTGAGCTCAAGCGCATCCATGTTCGGTACGAAGACACGTCGATGGAAGTCTCTTCGCATCCGCTGAGCTTTGGCATCTCGATCGACGAGCTCAAGGTCGCGACGACGAATGCGAACGGCCACGTCGCGTTCCTCGACCGGTCCAGCTCGCACACACCCTTCGTGCACAAGCTCGTCGACCTCAAGAGTTGCTACATCTACTGGGACCTTGCAAAGGCCACGGGCGGCACGCAAATGACCTACCTCGTCGAGCCCTTTAGCACGACCGCGAAGATCACAGAGAACCACGACGCGTCCTCGTACAACTTTATTCCTCGCTACCGCGTCCGCGTCGCCGCGTCCGATCTCGTTGTCGCCGTCGCGCCCTCCCAGTGCAAGGACATCACCAACGTGCTCCATTTCTTCAGCGCCCACGAGACGTACCTCAAGCGCAGCGAGTGCCGCAAGCAGCGCCCGAGCGTCAGCGTGCGCGGCAACCCCCGCGTGTGGTGGCAGTATGCGATCAGCGCAACCCGTCGACTCTTGCTTCCGACGACATCACTTCCGCCGTCCTGGCGGCAATACGTCTACCTCGTCAAGATGCGCGCTGCGTACATTCCTCTCTACACGCGGTCGCTCAGCCTCGCGCCATGGAAGCCGCCGCTCGAGCCCGCAGATGTTGCGCTACTGCAGGCGATGGAGGACGATCCGCGCTTGACGGCTGAGACGCTGGTCTTCTTCCGTCTCTGCGCGAAAGAGGAGGTTGCGATGGAGACGACGCGTCGAAAACACATTAAAGACAAGACAAAGGCGGCGGCCAAGTGGAGCCTTCTGAAAAAGTCGCCGGCGCCGTCGCCGACCAATGGAGCACCGACGCCGAAATTCTCGCTCTTCTCGCCGCGCAAGGCCGAGCCCATTGTGCCGCCGTCGCCGACGTCTGCGGGCCCACCGACACCGACCTCGGCCCTGCAGGTGACGCTCGAGCCCATCGAGCGCCAGCTCGTGTACGAGCACGTGGGCTCGTGGTTTTTTGAAGACGACGCGCTGCCCGTGGCACCGTCACCGCCCACAACGGCCAAAACGACCAAGTCCCCCGGCATTCTCTTGGGCCTCGACTTTAGCATGGACCGCGTCCAAGTCGCGGTCGCCAAGGAGAGCCTCAACGACGCCAAGCAAGTCATTCGAAAGGAGTTTGTCCGCTTCGACATGAGTGCGATCGCGTTCTCAGTGCAGCACCATCTGCACGTTGGCCACGGACGGCAAGAGTGCAACGTCGAGTTTTCCGTGGGGCACATGGAGCTCCTCGACGCGACCGTGCCGGCCGACTCGCCGTTTGCCGTCATTTTTGGTCCGCTCCCGCACTTGCGGTCCAAGGCGCCGCTGATTCAGCTCAAGTACGACGCCCAGCCATCGCTCTCGAGCATCACTCTTGCAGTCGATCCGGCCCGCCTTTTGTACCACAAGAAAGCCATGGACAAGATCGCAAAGTACATCACGCCCGACCTCGACAAGAAGCCTGCTTCGTCCAAATCGACAGCCTTCAACGACGCCAGCAGCAGCAGCGACGACGACGAGGCGATCTTGCCTCTGCACGTTGTCGTGCATGCCTCGCAAGTCCAAGTCGCGGTCGCGGGTGCGGACGATGCATTCTATTGCTGCACATGACGGGCGGCAGCTTCCACACCGAGGACGTGCGTCAAGCGTTCACCTCGTCGCTGGAAGCGGTCGATGTGCTCTTGGTGCCCGTGAGCCAGCTGCAGCTACTCGCCGACGATGCGACACTGGCCCACAACTGCCGGCTCCTCAAACGATTCCCGTGCACCGTCCAAGGCACTTGCAAGGAGACGACGACGACGACGACGAGGATCTGGAACTACAACGTGGTGCTCGGCCCGCTGCTCGCCAACGTCCTCGAAAGCCAAGTCCGATCCCTCGTGCATTTGGGTATGTACTTGGCGCCACCAGCACATTCTACCACCAAGGTCCGTGGCCTGCCAACGCCGCTCGTCGTCCATGTGGAGACACCTGCTATGCAGTTGCGCGTCGTCGGCAATGAAGTGCTTCGGTCCGGCCTTCAGTTGGATGCCATCAACGTTCGCGCAGACGCGACCCGCGAGGCAAATGGCGCGTTGACGCTCCTAGGACAAGTTGAGCAGCTTCTCTGCAAAGAGGCGGTGGCCACGACGACGCACCGGTCGTATTCATTTGATAAGCGCGTCACGACTACCCTCCTGGCGATGCAAGACGCGGCAACATGGACGTGCGTGGTGGCACCCGGCGCGTCGCCGATCCTGACGCTCGAGCTCCCGCACTGCGACGTGTATTGGAACTACCACGTGCTGAAAGAAGCGCTCCTGTGCTTCATCGTGCCGTGGCCACTGAGCCCAGTCATTATCTCGGACGTTCTTCTCGCCCGAGTGATTTTGCGCGCGTCTGGCGTGTGCTGGCATCTCAACCCCGCCGACGACTTGGTCTTTGACGTTGTGTGCGGCAAGCTCGACACGCGCACGGCCGTGTACCTCAACGGCGACGTCTTTTGCGATATTGCATCCAATGACGTGCACCTCTCGGGCACAAAAGAGGAGAAGGTGCCGCTCTTGTCAGTGCCTGGGGAAGCGACTTTTCGGTATGAAACCAGCGGCGCCGGCGCGCTCTCGGGCCGCGACAATGCCGCCTCGTACGTCAAGGCAGCGCTGGGACACGTCCACATGACCTACCACCACGCGTACGTTGTCGCCCTTGGTCAGTACACGCTCGGACGCGTCGCGGAGCTCTTCACGTGGTTGTACTTGGCGCGCGAAGGCTTGGGCAAAACGGCCATGGCGCCGGCGCTTCTGCGTTGCAAGGTCGACGCGGCGATCGAGACCATCGAGATGCAGCTGCCACCGAGCACCGGCGCTGTCGCAGACTGGGTCGTCCGCGTCGAGTCGATGCAAGTGACGTCGTCGCGGTACCTCACGACCGACTACGAGCAGTACACGGTGGCCTTCGATCTTGGGTTGCCGCCGCATTTACACGCCAAAGGCGCGCAAATCGTCCTTGTATCCGCCAAGCACGACACCATCCTCGACGTGCTGGCGCCAGAAGTGACACTCGATATCGGCCAGGACCAAGTCGCGTACGCCCTCGCGGTGGTGCAAGACAATCTGTTGGCAACGGCGCTGCCCATGGAGGCCATGGCCACGCTGGCGGCCGAGACCGAGGCGACCGACGACACTGTCGTCCTGCGCACCCGTATTGTCGTGCCCGCACTAACGGTGACGCTTGTCCAGCAACACAAACCCCTCGTGTCCCTCAAGCTGGCGACGACGCGGCTGGAACTCGAGCAATTTACGAACCGCGCGATCACGCTGCAAGCCGCCGTGGGGGATCTGTCGGTCACCGACACCGTCAAAGCCCTCGAACTCCATCTCTTTGCCCGGACTGAGACGAGCGCGCTTATTGTTAGCGTCGAGCTCTCGCCCAACGATGGCAACAAGACGGTTGTGTTGAGTCTCGACACGCTGCACGTCGTGCCCCACGTTGCCACACTCGTGTCGGTGGTTGCGTTTTTGAAGCAGCTGCCACGCCCACCACCGCGCACCTCAACGACGACGACAACGGGCTCGCTCGACGTGACGCTCAAGCTCCTCGAGTACAACGTGCAGCTGAGTGCGAGTCCCGGGCGGATTCTCAGCGTCCTCGGGTCGCTCGAAGCTCACATCGCGCAGTCCAAGAAGCGACCGGTCGTCAATGTCAAAGGCTCCGAAACACTGCTCTTACTGAGCGAAGCATGGCCGCTTGCGGCAGCGATGCCGCGGCTCAGTGACACGCTGCACTTGCTCGTCCATGGCGTCGGGCGCGCGCTCTGTGCTGGCTTTGGCTTTGAAGTCGATATGGCACTCTCGGAGAGCGTCCAGCAGATCTCGGCCTACCTCCTCGACGTCCACGGCGTTCTGAGCGGCGACGACATGGCGCTGCTGTACTTTACCGCGCGGAGCTATGCGCGGCAAGTGTCGCGCGCGTCGAGCGGCGCGCCGTCGGCGTCCGATTGGTTCCTCACGTTGGTCTTCAACTGTGCGAGCTTGACGCTGATTTCGCCGCAAGGCGACACGTTTGCTCCAATGCTCAAGCTCTATCTGTACAACTTGCTGCTCAAAGAAGCGTACAAGAGCTCGACCAATGCGTCGGTGGCGAGCGATCTCAGCGTCCAGTTCTCAGACGAGCCCGAGCGCCAGCTCTCGGAGAAGGAAGGCATGAGTCTCTGGTGCTTCAACGCATCCCTTGGCGCGTGGGAGCCGTGCCTCGAGCCGTGGTCCTTCCGCGCGTCCTTGGCGACGACGGTCGAAGACGACACGACGATCCAGCGAGCGTCGTTCCATGGCAGCAAAGCACAGAGTTGCCGCCTCAACGTGTCGCTCTCGACTCTCTCGAATCTCTGCTGCGTGCTCCGACACCTCCTCGGCGCATCACCGCCTATTAAAGTGCACAACGATGTCGCTTGCGGCGTGTACGTCTGCAACGACAGCGACGAGCGCATCTCGTACTGGGCCGCCAACGCCGACTGCCGGCGCCCGCTGAGCGTGCCGCCGCACAAGACGGTGCCGCTCCAGCTCGCCAAAGAAACGTTCTTCCCGTCCGACCAGACCATTTCGCTCTGCTTTGGCGACGAGTGGCAACCGCTCAACGACGTCCGACTCCACGCCGCCGGCGCCTATGTGTACCACCTCTCACCGAAAGAAAAATGCGTCAAGAAGGCCGCCTTGCCCGTGCTTCTGGACGTGGCGTGCGTCAACGGACTCCGGACGCTCACCATGTCGTCGATCGCGCGGGTGTACAACGACGGTGACGTTATTGTCCGTGTCGGCGTTGTCCTGACCGAGGACGAAGACGGCAGCAGTCGCATCGTCGAGGCGTGCGAGATCGCGCCCCATACGTTTCAGGCGTTGCCGCTCACGCTGTGCAAGGGTCTCGGCGACACGCAGCTCGTGTTTAGGCCACTGTTGCCCGGGTACAGCTGGAGTGCGCCCGTTCTCATCGACGCCGAGGCAATCGAAACCATTGCAACGTGCCCCCTCACGTCCGTGAGCAAGAAGGGTTGCAAGTGCCTCGCGACCTTTAGCGCGACAGTCACCTCTGCGAGCGCGACCGTCGACGTGTGCACGCACGGCGACTTCCATTTGCGCGTCGTCTCAGCGCTTCTCGCGCCACGCAACCGACACGCGCTCTCGCAGTTTGTGGCGATTCATGTCTTGGCGCCGATGACGATCGAGAACCGGTGCCCGATGCCGATCCAGATGCTCATGTTTACGACCAAGAAGGTGCCGCCGCTTGACGCGCCGGCGCGGCCGCCGCAGCTCGACGAAGAGATCGAGCCGGTGCAGATCCACTTGGTCTTTTCCAAGTCGATCGCACCACGCGAGGTCATCCACGTCTATGCAGCGTCGTTGCTCTACAAGACGTATGCGTCCATGGCGCTCGCGGACCCGCGCTGGAGCCCGCTCAAGCCGCTGCACGTGCCCGAGAAGGACAAGACGATCTGGGCGGTCGACGATGCCAGCGGCCGCCAGCACTATCTTCAATGGGCACTGCTCGAGTCGCCGTTCAAGCAGCGTCAGGCCGTGGTCTTTCCGAGCTACATTCTCTACGACCAGACGGCATTGTCGCTCGTGTACGACGTGGACGCGGCGCGGCTCCAATCTAAAAAGTCGTTCATTTCGTTTGGAAGCAACTCCAAGGGCAGCAACCTCTCGTCGTCCGACAGCCTCGAGACCGACGTGATCCATGCCTCGCTGCAGGCCCTCGCCAAAGACGCCGTGGTAGCGTACTTTCGATATGGATGCAGGTCACACATGATGACTGTACTAGCTGGACGAGGCCGCCGGGCGCTTGCCGTACATGGTGTCGGGAACGAGTGATGTGACCATTCGCTTGGACAAAGCCAAGTCCTCCGCACGTCGAGCTCGCTCGTCCGCCTCGACGCCATTAGCGACTCGGTGCAGAATTGCCACCGGCTCTTTAGCGACCTCACGCGCGAGTGGCATGACATTGGCGCGCTCTCGCGAGACGCCGACCACCGCACCACGATCATCACGTTCGTGCCGCGCTACATGGTGCTCAACAAGACGCCGTACGCGCTCTTGCTCTGTCCGTCGACGCTCTTGAAGGAGAGAGACCTCACACGGCTCCCGACGCTCGATGCTTCGTCGACGCCGCCGCCCAACCTCGTCGGGAGTCGACAATATGAACCAAAGCGGGATAGCTTCTCGACGTTCCATTGGTCGACGATGAGCGACCCGACCGACCCGTGCGTCCGCGTTCGCCCTGCCGACGTACTTGCATGCGTTGCGTTGGTGGTCTCATATGGATGTCGGGTGTAGGCGTCGGGCTGGAAGTGGTCCGGCAAGTTCTCGCTTCACGACGTGGGGGAGACGGCGCTCAACGCGGTGAACCGGGTCACGGGCGAGATCCACATCGTGCGCGTCCAGATCCGCGTTTACCGGGGCACGCAAATCTACGTGGTGTTCTCGCACGAGTCGAGTGCGCCCTTGTATCGCATCGTCAACCTCTCGGACGACGTCGTCCACTTCCACCAGCACGTCCTTACGGAGGCCAACTTGACGGCGAAACCCACGATGCGCCGTCTCTTGCCAACAGACGACCTCTGCTTCGGGTGGGACGAGCCGTACTTTGTCGACGAACGCACCTTGGCGCTGAGCTTTCCCAACGCCGTGAGCTGCCAAGTCCACGTCGATCGCATCGCGGACGATGTGCAGCACGTCGAGCTGAACGGCGCCAAGGTCTTTCTCCAAGTCGTGCTGGACGGTCTCACCAAAGTGCTCTACATCCAAGCCCACGCGCCATCCCCACGCGACGAGCTGTTGCGGAATAAGAAGCCGCCACTGCTTCGCCACGCACGCTACATTGTCGATTGCGTCCTCCCGCACACCGTGTTGTCGCTCATTGACGGCGCGCCCGCCGAGCTGCTCGTGCTAACCGTCTCCAACGTCATGGTCATTGGCGGTCTCACGCCCGACGACAACGAAGTCGAACTCACGATCGAGCGTGTCCAGATCGACAACCAGACGCCCAACGCCATGTTCCCGGTGGTCTTCGCTCCGTCGTCGCCCCCAAGCCCGTACCCCTTGAGTTTTTCTCGTCTTGTATCTCACGGGCTTGTTGGGTCTGTAGCGCGACCGACGACGAGGGCAAGACGGAGCCCGCACCATTTGTGCATCTCTCGCTCATTCGGCTATTTTACAGCGCGGACATTGAGTTTTTTAAGGTATAAACTCGATGGCTGCCGGTTGCAACACGATGGCATGACCTCGATACCTAGTACTTTTCAGCGCTCATGCAGCCCGCGACGCTCCAGCTCGACGCGTCCATCTTGCTCTCGATCGCGCAGCTCGTGGGCGACGGCGTCAACGTCGTGCAGAGCTATTTCCCGCACTGGTTTGTCACCGACCACACGCTCGCGTTCGTCGAGAAGCTCCACGCCAAGAGCGAGCCGCGCGTCTACTTCGAAACGCTGCAGCTGCACCCGCTCAAGCTCTGCGTCACGTTCACCCAGAGCACCCTGTCCCGCCAAGTCGGTGTCGATGGCTGTACCTATTCCTGCTCAAAAGAGACATGTGGCTAGGCCAAGGAGACCGTTATGGCCGTCGTTCCGCTCATGTTTCGCGTGCTCCAGACCAACTTGGCCAACATCGACAATGCATCGCTGCATCTCAACGCGCTCGTGCGTCGTCGATCTGCCTCCGATGCAAGCGTTGACGGAGGATCTATGCGTAGCACATTTCGTATTCGTTCTCGTCCATCTCGCTTCTCGTGTCGTCCGTGCGCCAGCACTACACGACCCAGTGCCTCCGCCAAGTGTACTCGCTCCTTGGGTCGGCCGAGATTCTTGGCAACCCGCTCGGGCTCGTCTCCAACCTCGGTACGACCATGCCATATACAGGTGTATTCAAGATACGACGAATGCGTAGGAAGTGGCGTTAAAGACTTTTTCTATGAGCCCGCGGCAGGCATGGTGCAAGGCCCGGGACAATTCATGAAAGGGCTCAGCCGCGGCACCGAGAGCTTGGTGAAAAACTCGGTCTACGGCACGTTCAACGCCGCGAGCAAGCTCACGGGAAGCATCTCGACGGGCCTCGTCAACCTCTCAATGGACAAATCGTACATCCAAGCGCGCACCAACCGCAAGGCGTCGCAAGGGCCCACCAACGTCGGCGCTGGCTTCCTCCTCGGCACCAAGCAGCTCGGCCAGGTAGACGCATATATTCGTGCGATGCCACTCACCGTCGGCTAGGGTATCTTCGCGGGTGTTTCGGGCGTCATCACGCAGCCCGTCATGGGCGCCTTCCATAACGGCCTCACGGGCTTTGTCGAAGGCGTCGGCAAAGGCATCATTGGCGCTGCGGTCAAGCCCACCGCTGGCATCCTCGACTTGGCGGCCCAGACGACGGCCGGCATCACGTATTCTGCCGCCACCCACGACAAGAAGCCCAAGCTCCAGCGTGTTCGCTTGCCGCGCATGATGGCGACGAGCGACAAGCGCTTGACGGTCTGTTCTTCACGATCGCGACGTGCTCATCATGTCGTCTAGATTTACTCGGACGAGACGGCCATGATCGCGATGCTTCTCGCCAAGCTCCCAAAAGATGCGCTGTCCATCGACGAGCAGCACGAGCTGCATGTGATGTTGCCAGGCTCACGCGTCGTGCTCGCCACGTCGCACCAGCTCATGGCGCTTGACGCGACGAGCGTTCTCAAGCCGCGCGTGCTGTGGGCGTACCCGGTCCGGCACGTCTTGAGCAGCGTGAGCACCGATACGGGCGTGAGCATTTCGATCCAAGCCGAGAGCGTTATTGTCGTCAAGGTTGCCCTCGAACCGCAGGACGACCGGGAGCGCGATCGCGTTGAAGACCTCGTGTGCAAGGTCGTGAGCCAAAACACCAACCACCGCACAACGGGGAGCTTTCGGTCCTAGATGCCGCGTACTTGGTGCCCCCATCTCATTTCTTATTCACACTATTTGCTTGACAAGGTGGTTGGTTGCTGGACAAGGTGGCTGATCACACCGTGTCAAGGACATCGCTGAGGGTCTCGCAAAATATAGTGTACGTGGCATGCATCGCTGTACATTTCGGCTACTGCGGAGCCAACGCGCCTCCATTTTTGTGTCGGCGGCCCACGCAAAGCGGTGCACCACCGACAGCCTATCCTCCAGCTACCTCGTTCACTCGGTAGTCGTCGTCGCTGGTTCTGAAGGCACCGAGTTGATCACGGAGACGCACCATGTGTTGGCCTGCCGCACCGGGATCGCAAGGTCCATAACTTTGCTTCATATCTAGCTACACCTACCCCTCCTTGCAGCCACCGCCCATCCGGATCTATCTTTGCGCGGCGTAACCAACGTGGCGCGATGGCGGGGGTCGTGTGCGAGCGGGTCAAGGTCTACTGCCGCCTGCGCCCGCAGCTCGTCGCCGCCGCGCCCGAAGACGACGGCTCGACGTTTGTCACGGGCGGCGCATCGCACTGCGACGGCGGCGGCACGGCCGTCACGATTGCCGCCCCGGAGAGCAATCCGCTGCCAAAGCGGCTCGTCTACAAGGACACGACTGCGAAGGACTTTGAATTTGACGGGTGTTTTCGACAAGACACGACGCAGGACACCGTGTACGCAAGCGTCGCGAGCGAGTTGGTGCAGAGCGTCCTCCTTGGCTACAACGGTACCGAGACATCATCGCATCTCTCGCCAACACTTTGACTAGCGACCATCATGGCCTATGGGCAGACCGGCTCTGGTATGACAATATGTACCTGCTCTTGCACCAATGACCTGTCTGCAACTAGGCAAGACCCATACGATGATGGGTCCGAACGGAGACGGACCGGACCGCGGCGTCATTCCACGCTGTCTCCAGGGCCTCTTCACCGCGCCTGCCGACAGCGGGCTTCGATTTCACTTGAGTTTTGTGCAAATTTACTGCGAGCGCGTCTTGGATCTACTGAGCGGCCTTCCGACGCCGCTCTCGATCCGCGAAAGCGAAGACGACGGCGTCTTTGTCGACGGCGTTCAAAAGAAGCACGTGCACTCGGTCGAGGTACCATCTATCAATGTATCAATCTATTGATCGATTGGCGTAGGAGTGTCTGCATTGGATCCACGTCGGCAATGCCAACCGCACTGTGGCCGCCACCAACATGAACGCGCACTCGAGCCGAAGCCACGCGGTCATTACGATTCAAGTCGAGCGCATCGATGCGGCCCAGGCGTCGTCCCAGGTGCGATCACATCATCATCACGAGGCCGTCGTCCAATGCCGATGCGCAGGTCGTGCAGAAGAGCCAACTCCATCTGGTCGACTTGGCCGGGTGCAATGTAGACTCTCCAATGGCATAGAACCAATCATCCACGGACTAACAGGTCGGAGCGGGTTAAAAAGTCGCTTGTCCGCGGGTCCCACGTCAACGAGCTCAAGGCCATCAACCTGTCCTTATCGGGTACTAGCTGCGCGATCGAGCGACGGCACATGTCTCATAGTACACGACTAGCGCTTGGCAATTGCATCTCGGCGCTCAGCAAACAGCAATCGCACGTGCCGTACCGCGACAGCAAATTGTACAACTTGTCAATATGTACCAAACTAAGATATCGGTATTTGAAGGACCCGACTGCTTCAAAACAGCTTGGGCGGCAACGCCAAGACAGCCCTCATTCTTGCAGTGACGCCCGAGGTGTCGGAAGCGGCCGAGAGTCTCGCGACACTTCAGTTCGGCCAGCGCGCCATGCAAATTCAAGTGTCGGCGCACGTCAACGTCGTGCCCGACTACAAGCGCCTCGTCGAGATGCTCCAGGTCCCAGCATCATGACAAACGAAATGGAGCTCAAGAAGTATCGATAATGCTAGGCCAAAGTCGACGCGTACGAAGACAAGCTGCACGGCCTCGACACGGAGCTGCAGGCATCGCGGGACCAACAAGCGCTTCTCATCGTATGTACAACTAAACGCGCCTTTGTCCCACATAGCGTCCTTGTAGAACCAAGCCGACGAAGCGAGGCTCGAAGCCTCCAAGATCGCCTTCGAGATGGAAGCGCTCAAGACGACAACCCAGCTGCAGATTGCCATGGCCAAACAAACACCGGCGCCCCAATGCGCAGCGGCCGAGAGCGATGACGCACCCGACGACACATCGCCGTCGTCGACCGATGTGTTTCAGGCGTTTGAGACCAAATTGCAAGCGCTCACGGCCCAGCACAGCGCCGAACTGCATGCTCTAAAGCAGCGGTACACTATGGATTGTCCTGGATGGCGTGTCTTGAAACCTTGATAGATTTGATTTTCAGGTCGAGACGCACAAGCAGATTGCGAATCGCGCCAACCAAGAGTGGCACAACATTGAGCACGAGCTCTCGAGCGAGCGCACCGCGCACCTTGAAACGTGCCACGAGCTCCGCGCGACGAAAGAAAAGTACTTTGCGCTCGAGAGCGACAGCGTCGATCGGATTAGCGACGTCTGCAACGAGAAGAAGGAGCTCGAGACCCAAATCGCTTTGCATACGCAGACGATCCAGCGGCTCGAACACACGATCGGCGACCTCCGGTTGCAGCTGGAGCACGCGCAGAGCGGTCGCTCGGAGCTCTCGGCATCGATTGACGCCAACTTTGTATCGCGCGAACAAGTCAACGAGATGGAAGCCCTCTACTCGGATGCAATCACCAAGCTCCAGAGCCGCGTCGAGTCGCTCGAAGGGCAAAAAACAAAAAAACCAACACCGCCCGTGCTCGAAGCTCCGAAAGCACCAGTGACTCAAGTGAAGAAGGATTCGCTCATCGGCAAGAAGGCTGTGCCCAAGATTGGCCGCGTCATGCCGGGTGGGCGGCGTTGAGCCATAGGAACGAAATATAAAGATGTAGTACACCCTAAAGCGCTACACCGGATGCACTGCTTATCGCTGACTCCAACTGTTGGAACCCGTTGACGCAGCGCGAGAGCTCAAATCTCTACGCAAAATCGAGTGCTCTTGCATGCATTACAGTACTTATAACTCGTGCGTATGAAGCGACCACCCCGGCTGGCTCTTTCGGTCCTTGACCACGAGACGGAGCTCGTGGAAGCACGCATAGACGTGCGACGCGAGGTTCTGCGTGCGGAGCTCGTCGTGGTTCTCGTGCACTGGGGCACGGTAGTAGCACGGGATATACTCGTCGACCGTCGCAAAGGTCACGGCGACGCTGCCGTGGTGGAGCCGGGTCACGTACTCGACCGGGCACGCCATCTGGTCTTTCCCGCATGCCCAGTATGGGATCCAGCCCACATACGCGCCTTCGTGCAGCCCGTAGCCGTCCAAGAGCACCGAAATCGGCTCGTTCGCGTACGCAAACGACGGCTCGAGGCCGGTCAACGCCGCCGCCGACCGGGCTTTAAACACATCCAGCTTCTTCCAGGCGTGGTGGGCGGCAAAGAGCAGCAAGAGAATGGCCTTGACGCGGCTCGAGTAGAAGCGGAGACCCAAAAGAAACACAATGAGCAGTGCTAGAAGCGCTTGCAGCAGCGGCGTGTACACGGACGCCGGGGTCACGCCGTCGAGGGGCAAGCATGCGAGCGACTGCGAGGCGAGGCACGGCGCGAGTAGCTCCATGACGTTGTGCTCGGCGATACAAGCCTCGATGGCGGACACGCTCGATGGCCACTTGAAGAGACGCCCGGCGAGAAAGCCTTGGGCGTCGCAGGCGCTGGCAAAGGCCAGTGACGCGACAAGACCAAGCGCAATCCAGTTGAGAAGGATCGTCCAGAGGAACGAAAAGAAGGACCGACACCGCAACGGCCAATACGGCGCGTAGAGGCAGCGGTACAGCACCAGCGGCAGTAGCGTCGCAGCGCCAATGGTCGACCAGAACATGTTTTCGAGCAAGAGCCGCAGCCAGGACCGCGTATCTGGAGCGCGCCGCGCCGCCGACCGCGCTGGCTTGGGCACGGGGATATCGTTGGCCCACTGCAGCGGCGAGAGGCCCACATCGCCATCGTCGCTTTCGCCCTCGTCGTCGTCGCCGCTCTCGTCCGCGTCCATGTCCACGGTCGAGTCTTCGTCGTCCGACGAGTAGGTAGCATCTTGGTCGATGAGCTCTTCGAGCTCGTCCATCAAGGCGTCGGCGCGGTCCGCTGGCCACTGCGGCTGGGATGCTATGCCCAAGGCCCGGCGCTGGCCCCTCGTCATCATTCCTGGCATGGCGGTGGCGACGTTGGGAACACTACGGTATCCGTACTGGACCGGATATGGCCGCCATTGCCATAAAAAATAGCCACAGATAGCCACAAATAATCGCCCAGGCCAAGTCATCAGCACGGTCGCCAACGAGACGACGAGCCAGGCAGATATATTACCGCAGGATGGGGCATGTGCAATGCTGGCACACCACAGACACGTCCACGCAGCAGCAGCGGTGTACTCTCTCGATGCAGCTTCCTATGCATAGCATCCAGGCGCAAAGAAAGGGAGCCTGTCTCTTCCATCATCCGAGTCCGTCCTCGTAGCCTCTGCAACAAAAGCAATCATGCTATGAGCTTCGTAGGCTACTAGTCTGTAGAGAGGTGCTCCATCAATTGCAACTGCCACGTGCCAAGGCAATAAGACCGCAATAAGTCGGGAATAAGTCGGGGATGCTGCTTCCGTGGCGCGTTATGTTTCGATACTCATTCTGGCAGGTCGTAGCTCACCAAGATCAGTTGCGTTGGTCACATTTTTAGACTCGGCTTCTGCGGCAAGGACGGCGACGACGATGGAGGGATGGCTCACCAAGCGGCGCGACCACATGAACATCATCTGGAGTACGTCCTCATGGAGCATGGGGCAGGTAGACGCTCGGTCTCATGCTCTTCCGTACGTAGCGGAGCGCTACTTCATCCTCGACGGCAACAACCTGCGCTACTACAAGAAGCGGGGCGACCCTGCGCCGAGAGGCGCGTATGTGCTGACGGACGGCTGCGTCGTGGGCAAGGTCTTCAACTCGGAGGAGAAGCACAAGCACCATGAGCCCGTGTGGATGTTCCGCATCACGTTTGCGGTCGAGGCGGGCGAGAAGAGCTACAAGAAGGACCGGTTCGTCGACCTCGGCGCCAAGACGGAGGCGCTGGCGAACGAGTGGAAGAAGACGCTCGAGCAGACTATCTCGGGCGTGAAGGAGATGTTCAAGCACGTGCGCACAATGAAGTACGAGGCCGACCACGGTGCCACGAACCCTGAAGTCGTCTCGAAGCTCCTTGCCGAGGACGAGAACATCTCGCTCTTCAACCTTGACGAAGACAACGCCAAGGCCGAGCAAGGTCAGATGAATCCCCTTGAAACGGAGCTTACCATCAACTAGGCTGGTGGCTCGCGCGGGTCGAGGACGGGCTGCGCATCATGCAGGAGTGCCCGTTGGGCCATCAAGTCGCGGCGTCCATGTACGCGCACCACGCAACGCTCACCAACAACCTCCTCTTTGCGTCCGCCATCAGCTCCATCTTGGCGTTCAGCATCATGTACTCGTTCATCCACAACATGCTTATCTGCATCCTCACGGCCGTCGGTGCCGTCGTCGTACGCTCTCTTCTCGACCTTACCTACCGACTCATGCATCCCCGTAGGTGTGTGGCATCACGCTCATGCCCAAGTCGTACATTGAGATCCCGAGCTTGCGCGTCTCCCAGGTCGTGCATGGTTCGCCCGCAGACGTCTTCCGCCTCATCATGAACCCGTCGCGGTACCAGCGGTACGATAACGACGACGACGACGACATCGCTCATGTGGCATGTATTAGATGGGACGCGTCGGTGGCGTCGATGAAGGTGATCCAGACCATGGACGACCACGCCGACATCATTTACATCACGCTCCGCCCCGTGTACATTTGGCCCATGTGGCAGAAGCCGCGCGACCTCGTGCTCATGCGCTACTGGCGCCGCGAGGAAGACGGCTCGTACTTTGTCATGTACCAGAGCACGACGCACCCCGAGTGCCGCGTGCGCCACAACTATGTGCGCGCGAACCTCCTCGGCGGTGGCTTTGTGATTGCGCCGCAAAAGACGGCGATCGCGGGCGGTGTCCGGTCGCTCGTCACGTACGTCTTGCGCTACGACCCGAAGGGCAGTGCGGCGCTGTACCACCAGCTCGGGATGGACGTCGACATGGTCGTCCCGATGCTTCGCGCGATCGTTGGCATTCGCGACGAAATGAACACGAACGACTTTATTACGCCCATTGTGACCGTCTCGGAGCCCGCGTCGACGGGTGCCGCCGGGCGCAGCGAGCTCGGTGCGACGACTGTCGATGCGGCCGGCCTTGTCCACGGCGTGAAGAAGTGGAAGACGTCGCTGCCCGAAAAGATGTGGGGCGAGCCGGACGCGTCCCTCTTTGCCGTGCGTGGGCCCAACTACCTTGTCGATAAGAAGAAGACGCCGTCGGCGCCATCGCGCTTCCACCTCGTGGGCGTCGACCTCCTCTCGTACGAAGTCGCGTCGGAGCGGTACCACGTCGCGTCGCGCCCCGGGTCGCTCGTGCAGAGCGCGACGAGCTTTACGTTTGTCGTCAACATGATCATCCCGAGCCCGAACAACCTGAGCATGGTGTTTTACTTCCAGCCCGACTCGGCCAACATTTTCACCGAAAACACGCCGTTCTCGGAACTCCTCAATGACTTTCTGGATGGCGACGACGCGTTCCGGAACTCGCGCTTCAAGCTCATCCCGACGGTCGTCGAAGGCAGCTTTATCATCAAGCAGAGCGTCGGGTCCAAGCCGACGCTGCTCGGGAACAAGCTCAAGTGCCCGTACCACCGCGGCGACAACTACTTTGAGGTCGACTTGGACATTTCGTCGAGCTCGGTCGCCAACACGGTCGTGGGCATGGTCACGGGCGTCACCAAGATCCTCGTCGTCGACATGGCGTTCCTCCTCGAGGCGCAGACGGAAGAAGAGCTCCCCGAAGCCATCCTCGGCACGGTGCGATTGCAGCACGTGTCGCTCGACAACCCGATCAAGGTCCCCAAACTCCAAAAGTAAGACCACTGCAGGATATTGCCACATTCAATGTACATGACCTCTTATCTATTGGCATTACTTATCGCGACGGGTCGGGCTCGAGCTGCGTGTAGTCCCAAACGTCTTGGCTCATGGCCATGCCGTTCCATAGCCGGTTGACAATACTGGCGTTGTAAAGGTCGGCCGGCGTGAGGCAGTCGAGGATCCGAAGCGCCACGTCTCTCCGCACGGGCGGCTTGTCTTCGCCAAAGAGCGGATACACAACGAGCTTGGACTCGCGCCGTGCCTTGAGCGGTGTCACCGACTTTTCCTACACCACCATGAGCCGCCTTCAGCTATCAAGTTGATACATACCCGAAGGATGCTGGCGCTGAACGTGAGGTCTTTGGTCGTCTTGAGATCGAGACTCGTGGCGCGCTTGGCGACGAGTGGCGTCCGTGTCTTGACGGGCGTGACCGCCGACGTCGTTCGGACCATTCTAGTCACGGGTTTCGGCGCCGTCACGTGACGCACCAGCGACGTCGGTGCCTTGTGCTTGGTCGTCGTCGTCGATCGAGCAGCTGCTGTGCGCAGCCGCCTGGCTGGTTCTTGCAGTCCTACGCATCGCATGCTGAGCACATACGACGAGAGGAGGAGGCAGCGTACGATGCACTTGCAGTTGTCGCCGCACGGAACGCCCGCCTGGAAGCACTCGCAGTACTTTTTCTGGCAAAAGGACTTTTTACAGTGGCACCCGTTGTGGTGCGTCGGCGTCGCGGCCACTTCCTTTTTGATTTTTGGCTGGAACGCGTTCGGGTTGCGCTCGAGCGTCGCGTTGATGGCGTCGGTGCGCAGCGGCTCGGACGACGGCGTGTTGGCGCACCCGACGCACTTGCAGCTCTCGTCGCAAAAGCCGCCGGACGCAAAGCACTCGCAGTAGAGCTTGAGGCACTTGGATTTCTTGCAATTGCACGGATTGCGCTTCTTTGGCGGCGGCGGCGGCGCCGGAACTTCGTGCTTGATGCGGACGGTGGGCGCCGAGAGCCGCAGCTTCTTTGCGACGGTGGCAACGACGGGCTCCTCGACCTTGACGTCGTCGACGTCGTTCATGTCGAGGCGTTTGGTGACCGAGTCGATGTCGCGCAGAAGGACCTTGGGCTTGCGGGGCGCGGTCGTGGGCGGCGTGGGAAGCGCAAGCCGCATGTTGTGGCTCAAGTTGTTTTCGCTCAGCGCACGCACGGCCTTGGCGTTCTTGGTCGTCTTGCGCCTACATGTCCATATTCGCGCATGAGCATATATCCGATGAGATGTGCTCGTACAAGGAATCGTTGATGGACTTGAGACTCTGTTGTGTGCTCAGCGTGCTCGAGAGCTGGATGACGGTCGCGGACCCGGGCGCGCTCTCGGCGCGGTGGAGACGACCTGGCGTCGCGCTTGTGGATGCTTGGAAGTTGGGAAACGACGTTGCAAACGCCGAGGATGGCGAGCAGTCAAAGTCGAGACGCTGCGCGACGATGCGGGGACACTCGGTGTCGGTGTCGGGTGTCATGTCCTGCCGGAACGGTGGCATGCTAGAGCATCATGAGCTTGCATCGACAATACTAATGCAGGTGACGCACATCTTTGTGAGCGACCCCAGGAGGACGGGTGTGAGCGGCGCGAGGCGCGTTGACAGCGCTGGCGACGCGGCCTCGTCGAGCGTGCTAACGTCGACAATCGGCGGCAGTGAGTGTGCAAACGAGAAGAAGCTCTGGTGGTCCTGCTCGGCGGTGGTCTTGATGGGCGACATGAGGAAGCGGAATTGGCCCTTCTCGTGGTCGTCGATCTTCCAGTCCGAGAACGGACTCAGCATGTACGCCGAGGCTCGGCCATCGTGCGGCTGCTGGTGCTTGTCGTCCATCCAGCTGCGCTTCCGCGTCCGGACCGGCGTCGTATGGCTCTTCTCGGCCTCCTTCTTCTTGCAGCTGTACGGTGACCGGAAGAAGCTTGATGGCGAGTAGCCGGCGGGCGTCGTCGCTTCCTTGCTGTGCGCATGGCGGCGGGCAGCCGGCGACTCGGCGCCATGCCAGTCGGCGAGCAAGTCTACCTCGGTCGTCTCGGCCATCGTCGTCCGCGCCAATCTAAAAGTTGACCTCGCCAATCACGGTGCACATCCTCTACAACTTGATACCGTGCAGGTCGACGCGCGGGAAACGTGGGCGACCACTTGACGTTTGTATGCCGATATCCGGACGCCGTGTGATTGGTAAAAAAGAAGCGGGAACGGTGCGCGGCAATCGCATATGATTGGCTGAAATGGAATGACGAACCCGCGAAAAGCTGCGGATGCCACGCCCGGGATGACACGCATGGCGGCAACGGCCCACTCTTGGCCTCTCTGACACGCCGTCATTCGAACTGCGAAATTTAATACTGCAAAGTCGCCATCTTCAGGATTAAAATACGCGCCAAGACCGAAACCAACCCAGAGCACTGCTACGCTTGGTGACGCCCGGCCTGCTTGTCGTGACTGCGATACCTGCACCGCGTCGTTGACGTACCCGGAGCGTCTCCTGTCAACGTGCGTGTTTAAGGCGCACTCGGCGATCGTCCGATCTGTTGCGACCCATGAAAGCGCGGGAGAATTCGGACGAGACGGCCCTCTACGACGCTTGATACTCTTAGAAGAGCTATGATGGACACGCTCTAGCTCGTGTGCACTCAATAATGCAGCTGCACGCTGCACCTCGAGCGCACACCACAAGCAACGCTACGTGGCAAGACGATGCGATTCTGGCGGACAGCACGCAAGGCTTCAAGGCAGCGACGACAATATGCAGCAGAGAAGTTGTCCAATATACCTGGATCGACGTGTGTCGACGAGCTTTAATTGTACTACCCGCATAGCAAGGCTACAGGTACTCGATCGTACTTTGCATCTGGCGACACGTACTACGTCTGCACGAGCTCCGCGTCGCCCGAAACCAGCACGGGCATGCGGTTTGTCTTTCCTTCTTGGCGCAGCGCCCATGCAGTCCAGGTATAGCAATTGCATCGCGTGCCATGACCAGAGTTGACAGAACTGGTATCTTGGTGTCTGGTACAGTTGCGTGTTTTCAGCCGCCCTTTTTCCCATGCCGAGCGTGTTTGTGACCGTCGGGACCACGTCCTTTGACGCGCTCGTGGCCGCGCTCGATACGCCGGCCGTGTACGCGACGCTGGCGGCGGCTGGATACACGCAAGTCGTTTTCCAGATCGGACGCGGCAGCTACGAGCCGTCGGCCATCGAAGCGCCGGTCCGTGTGACGAGCTACCGCTACAACGCAGCATACAAGGCCGACATTGTCGCGTCGTCGCTCGTCATTAGCCACGCTGGTGCGGGCACCATCATGGACGTCCTGCATGAGCGCAAGCACCTCATCGTCGTGCCCAACACGCAGCTCATGGACAACCACCAGACGGAGCTCGCGACGGCGCTCGCCGACCGCCGCCACCTCTTGCAGGCAGCCGTGGCCGAGCTGCCCACGCTGCTGGCGACCATGAAGTGGGACGACATGGTGCCCTACCCGCCGGTCGACGAAGACGCCTTTCCGCGCCTTGTGGACGCCACCATGCTCGGGCCCCATGCACTGTAACGCGGCAATAGATAGCATTATAGGTGTTTGCTTCGTCTTAATCGTCGCTGTCGTCTTCATCGTCGCTGTCGTCGTCTTCATCGTCGTCGTGGAAGACGAGTTGTTGCTGCATCTGGAACGACGTGGATTTCTGCAGCTGGAGCTGGAGCTTCGTGGGCGTCGGCAGTTTGCTCAAGAGCATGTGGTTGGCTCGCTGGAGGCGCGCGTTCTCGGCCTCCTTTTCGCTCAGCGACGTCGAAAACTGCGCCACGAGCCGCTGCAGCTCGGCGTTCTGGCTCTGCACCCGCGCAATGTCCTAAAGCAACGGGTCGCAAGCAACGGGTCGCAAGCATTTGCACCACGTCGACACGTACCGCATCGCCGAGTCCCGGCGCTTGGTCTGCGACTGGAGCGCATCTTCAAACTCGGCCGCTTCGTCCTGGTACCGCTTGATGTTGGCCTTGGCGACCGAGAGCTCGACTTGCAGACGGGATCGGTCCTTGAGCTGCGCCTCAATGTCGGCAATCGACCGACCCCCCTGCCACAGGTTACGTGTCGCTCCCATCAAAGTACCGATCGAGTAATACCTTGACGAGCCGCTTGAGTTCGTTGGCGAGACCGGTAGCTTTGGCTTTGAGCCCGTTGCGCTCTTCGATGAGCTTCATGTGCTGCTGCTGCAGCTCGACCAGGTCCATGCGCACCTACACTCGTGCCACCACGTGCGCAGAAATCGAGGCGTCTGTACGTACCTTGCGGGCATCGCTGTCGACGCCTTGAAGCTGCTTTTCCAGCTCACGATTCATGTCGTGGGTCGCCGCAAGCGCGATGTCGGCTGTACTTTTCTTGGCTTCGAGCGCACGCACCAGCTCCTCGAGACTCTGCGTCGTGGCTTCCAACTACAAGACGATGCATCCTACATCTTCGGTGGATGCGGCACCTTTTTGCTGCGCTCGTTGGCCATTCTGGCGGTCGCGAGCTCCGAGAGAAGGGCCTCCAATCGACTGCGCAGCTGCGTGGCCTCGGCGGTGGCGTCGTCGAGCTTGCGGTCGCGGACCTCGACTGCGATCGCCATCAAGTTCCGTTCGTTCTGCGTGGCCTTGATCACGAGTGCTTGCGACGCCAGTTGCCGCTACACACGTGTCGTCATGCGTTGGCCTTGCTGTCGACAAAATATTGTACGCGGAGGTCGGCGATGAGCGCTGCGTCATCGACGGCTTTGGTCGACGCACTGCGCTTGAGTTGCGGCTTGAGCACGGGGTCCAAGCCCTCGGTCGTTGCGTCTTCCGCGTCGTCGTCCATGAGATGTTCGAGACTAGACGCGGATGTGGCATCCTCGGCGCATGAATAACAACCAGTCGGCGTACACTGTTTTTTCAATCAAGGTGCCCGCATACGCTGCTTCGATCGCCCGAAGCGACGCGACCGCCTCCGTCGACAGCAGCGCGTTCCGGAACGTACGCAGCGCCAGCGCGATGATGTCGCGCGACGCCGGCGTCTGCGCGACGAGGTGGATGGCGCCGAGATGCTTCATGTCCAACGAGCACGACTCGAGAGGGCGCGTGCCAACGACGGCGCCCGTGGCTTGGAAGCGCAGTACAAAGCCCAGGGCGTCCGCCGCGTCGAGGTAGATGTGCGTCTCGACCGAGTAGTCGGCGTGCACGACGACGCCGCACTCGTCTTCGGCGATTTTGAGCAGCGTGAGGCCATCTTGATTGAGTTTGAGTTGAAAGCTGTTGTCCGTGTCCGAGTGTGCCAACGTCGCCTATGTATGCATCCACTCGATCCGAACGACAAGAAGACAATGCGTACCGAAGGAGCCGGAGCCGGCCTCGACGACCATTTGCACCGTCTCCTTGATGGACGGGTCTAGAGCGCATGTTGTGAGATGACGACGAGACTCGATGGCAAGAAGAGACCGAGGACGATAGGGCCGTAGACGGCGACCTTGCCGCGCGTCGGCGACGCGCCGTCGTGACGCGGCTGGCCATGACATTGCACGTACAGCAGCGCCTCTGTATCGTCCAGCGACGGCTCGTAGCGTTCATGCGTGGCGCCACGAAGCTTCAAACACTCGGTGGGCGACGTCGACCGGTACCACTGGAACTGGACGTCGCCTTCGTCTTCGTGGGGCACAAGACTTCGGGACGCGGCGACGACGTGCAGCGACGTGGTGTGGTAGACGCTTGCATCGGGCGTTGTGGTCTCGGGCTGGATCGAAATGCTACGCACGAGACTCGAGAGCGCTTCGTCTACGCAAAATAACGTTAGCGCCTTCGTTCTAAACGACACGAGACGACGACCATGGCGCTTGCCCGGGAGCATCTTGGAGAGGAGCGTCGTCGACGTTCGGCTCACTTTCTCGAGCGAAATCGAGTCTTGCCAGGTCTTGAATTTGCTGTGAAAGTTGCTGTCCCCCTGCAATATCGTACGTAGTATGTGGTAGCGATGAGGTCGAGGACGAAGGAGGTCATACCTGAGGCGGCGGCGACGGTGGCTGGCTTATTGGTTGCGGCGGTGGCGAGGTCCACGAGACACTTGCCGCAGGCGACTCGGTGAAGGAGGCGTGGCGCGGGCTCTCGTAAGCCGGTTTGGTCAGCATGTCGTTGCCGAACGAGGCCCGCTTTGATGTGCGGCCGTCAAAGATCTGGCCAAACTTGGTGCCGACGGCGGCGGCCCAGCGGCTCGTACCAGCTGCGGGTGGCGTCGACGGCATGGACGGGAGGTCGCCAAGCGAGCTGTTGCGACGGTGCTTGCTCGTGTCAATGTGCGACGCGGTCGGGAAGAAGTCGGGGACGTGCGCTTTCGGCAAGATGGTCAGCGTCAGCGGGAACGTGGCGTGCGTCGCCTCCTTGATGATCTGGCCAAACGGAAGCTGCGTGCAGTCGATAGCGTTGAGCGAAATGACCATGTCGCCGATCGCGACAAGCCCGGACCTTTCCGCCTCGCTCTTGCCGCCATGGCTTGTGGGCCGGAACGACTTGATGACGGCGCCGAGATGCGGTGGTGGGCGGGAGCTCAGATCGAGAAAGAGAGGTCCCTTGGACTCGTACCGGACGTGCCGTAGGAACGGCTGCATGCGGCTAGCCAGATCGAGCACCTTGGGTAAGGTTGGCGTCTGGTCGACCTCGGGCGAGTCCGACTTGGGCGAGAGGCCGTCCGTAGGCGTGCATGAGCCCGACGTCGACATGTACGCCTTGGCGGTCATGAAGTCATGATCGTCGTCGTCATGGCGGAGGATGCTCTCTTCGTCCTCGACCTCGATCTTCCCTACGGCCGCGGCCATCGCTCTCTGTTGCTGCGGGTTGTCGGTTGAGTATTTTTAGAGTCGCCCGGCATCCGGATAGCATATCCGGTTTGCTGCGATCCACATTTTGTGTCGACGGGTTGCCACGTCATTCAGGGCGACGCTTGTCAAGCTCCAGGCGACGACTTGATAGCTTTTGCAAGGCAGCCAGCCGCACGACTCGAAGGCTTTAGTACGACGCATGGGCATTGGTTGCGGTCGTGAGCACGGAATGTTCCATCGTTGTTCCTCCTCGGGCGTCGCAGGAGCACGCTCCGAGCTCACCGAACGTCTTCCAGCAGCTCTCTCGACGCATTAACGATTAGCTTGGTATCACTCACTACTGGTACGACCTTGCGCCCTGTCGCTCGCATCTGTCGACAGCTCCGACACGCTCAGCAAGGAGTCGGTTCGAAATTCGACAGGAGATGGCTGGGCAGGCACACATACCTGTGCACTGCAGCTGCTTTCCACTTCTAATATATGACGCCACCGCCCAAGGCGCCTGTGGCTACATGCCGCAGCAGCAAATGTAGATGGAGCAAATAGAGCCCAATGCCACTTGCTCGTGCTTGGCGCGCCTGCGACGATGGTCGTAGCCTCGGACGACCCATCGACGGCGTCTTTCGATGCCCACTGCGTCCGCCTCGCTGGGCACAGTGGTGAGATTTCATCGTCCGCAGCGACCACAAGAACGGACCTGTTGATTCAACGTTGAAATTCAAGTATGATCTTGTAGAGGCTCTAGACCGCAGCCGATATCCACTTTCAGAGGTAGCAATCCGATATAGTGTGAAGATACCGCTTCTCGCCTCTCAAGCGTGTGTTCAACGGTGGAGTAGCGCGCGTGTAGGTGCATCGTATGGTCTTGTTTAGGCGTAAAGCTCGTGGGACAGACGCTGGATCATGTGCGGTGCCAAAGATTCGGAGGGTGGCATGCGATCTTGCGCACACTATTTCATGCGTCTTGGCTTCGTTTTTGTGGCCGGCGTATCCGGCAGCAGTATCCGGAGATATCCCTGGCCCTTGAATGGCCATTTCCGATTTGTAGCATCGATGGACTCGCTCAAGACGCAGGTGAGCCAGCTCTCCGTCGACGAGAAGACGCTCGAGTGGCCCGCGGCCCGCATCCGCGAGACGTTCGTCAACTTCTTCACGTCGCACCCGGCGCTGCCCCATGACGAGTACAAGTCGTGCCCGGTCGTGCCCCTTGATGACCCGACCTTGCTCTTCATCAACGCCGGTATGAACCAGTTCAAGCCCATCTTCCTTGGCCAGGTCGACCCGTCGCACCCGATGGCCAAGCTCAAGCGCGCGACCAACTCGCAAAAGTGCATCCGCGCCGGCGGCAAGCACAACGATCTCGACGATGTCGGCAAGGACGTGTACCACCACACGTTTTTCGAGATGCTTGGCAACTGGAGCTTTGGCGACTACTTCAAGAAGGACGCGGTCGACATGAGCTGGACGCTCCTCACCAAGGTCTTTGGCCTTGAGCCCGAGCGCCTCTACGTCACGTACTTTGGCGGCGACGAGAAGCAGAACCTCCCGGCCGACGAGGAGACCCGCCAGCTCTGGCTCAAGTACGCCGTTCTCGCCGGCCCTCCAAATGGCTCACGTTGGATGTGTGTAGGTATGTCCCGACCGAACGTGTCTTGCCGTTCGGCTGCAAGGACAACTTTTGGGAAATGGGCGACGTCGGTCCGTGCGGTCCGTGCACGGAGATCCACTACGATCGCATTGGCGGCCGTGACGCTGCGGCGCGCGTGAACGCCGACTTTCCCGATGTCATTGAGATCTGGAACAACGTCTTTATCCAGTTCAACCGCGAGACGGATGGCTCGCTCGTGACCTTGCCGTCGCAGCACGTCGATACGGGCATGGGCTTTGAGCGTCTCGCGTCGATCCTCCAGGGCAAGATGTCCAACTACGACACGGACGTCTTCATGCCGCTCTTTGGCGCGATCCAATCGCTCTGCAAGTCGGAGCCGTACACGGGCAAGCTCGGCGAGGAAGACCCGACGCTCAAGGACATGGCGTACCGCGTCGTCGCCGACCACATTCGTACGCTCAGCTTTGCGATTGCCGATGGCGCTGTCCCGAGTAACGAAGGCCGCGGCTACGTCCTCCGCCGCATCCTCCGCCGCGCTGTCCGCTACGGCGAGCAGTTCCTCCACGCGCCGCGCGGTTTTCTCTCGAAGCTGGTGCCCGTGGTCGTCGAGATGCTCTCGGGTGCGTTCCCGGAGCTCAAGACCAAGCAGGCGCACGTCATCGAGATCATCTTGGACGAAGAAGTCTCGTTCGGCCGCACGCTCAACAAGGGCCTCGAGCGCTTCAAGAAGATCGCGACCGCCATGCAGGCCGAGAAGAAGACCGTCGTCTCGGGTGAAGACGCGTTCTTCCTCTACGACTCGATGGGCTTCCCCGTCGACTTGACGGAAATCATGGCTGAAGAGCAGGGTCTCACCGTCGACCACAAGGGCTACGAAGAGCAGATGCGCCTCCAGTCGGAGCGTTCCAAGCAGGACCGCAAGAAGGGCGGCCTTCACGGCGTGCGCCCGCTCGTGCTCGAAGCCGCCGAGACGAGCCACTTGGCGTCGCTCCACGTGGCGCCCACGAACGACGAGCCCAAGTACGTCCAGGCCAACGTCTCGGCCAAGGTCGTCGGCATCTTTGCGACGACGGCGACCACGTCGGCGTTTGTCGACAAGACGATTGCCGGCGAGTACCAGGCGATCGGCGTCATCTTGGACACGACCAGCTTCTACGCGCAGTCGGGCGGCCAGATCTACGATACGGGTGCCCTTGTGAGCAAGGCCGGTCACGTTGATGTCAACGCGGTCGAGTCGTACGCTGGCTACACGCTCCACATGGGTCCGTTGACGTCGGGCTCGCTCGCGGTCGGCGACGTGGTCGAGGCCAAGGTCGACTATGTGCGCCGCAACAAGATTGCGCCCAACCACACGATGACGCACGTGCTCAACTACGCGCTTCGCAAGGTGCTCGGCGGCACGGTCGACCAGCGCGGCTCGCTCGTCGACGACGCGCGCCTCCGCTTCGACTTTACGACCAACAAGGCGCTCAAGCCCGACCAGATCGCGGCCGTCGAGGGCATCGTCAAGGACATCATCGCGCAGCAGCTGCCCGTGTACGTCCAGGACGCGCCCCAGGCTCACGCCAAGCGCATCCAGGGCCTCCGCGCCGTCTTTGGCGAGACGTACCCGGACAACGTCCGCGTGGTCTCGATTGGCGCTGCGATTCCGTCGATGCTCCAGGACCCCGAGAACGCGGCGTGGGCGCAGTACTCTGTCGAGTTCTGCGGTGGCACCCACCTTGGTAACACGAAGGAGGCTGTCGCGTTTGCGTTGCTTGAAGAAGGCGCGATCGCCAAGGGCATTCGCCGCATGAGCGCGTCGACGGGCCAGGCGGCTATTGAAGCCGGCAAGCGCGCGGACGCGCTCCAGGCCCAGCTTGAAGCCATGGCCAAGGCGCCGGTGGCCGAGATCGCGGCGGCCGTCGCTGCCTTCCGCCCGCAGCTCGATGCCAGCATCATCTCGCTCCCGCGCAAGGAGGCGCTTCGCGGCCTCCTCAACGACTTGGTTGAGAAGATCAAGGCGTGGCAGAAGGAGGAAGCCGCGTCCCGCGCGGCCGCCGGTGTCAAGACGGTGTCGGCGCTCGCGGCGACGGCGCTTGCCAACCACCAGGAGTTCTTGGTCCTCAACTTGGAACTCGGCACGGACGCCAAGCTCGGCAACCAGCTCTTGGAAGCTATCACGCAGGTCCACCCGCAGGCGAGTGCGATCGTCTTCAGCGTCGACGCTGAGGCGGCCAAGACGGCGGCGTTCTGCCAAGTGAGCCAGAAGCACAACGGCGAGAAGCAGTTGGATGCCAAGACGTGGGTCAACGCGGCCATGGTCTCCATGGGCGGCAAGGGCGGTGGCAAGAACGCCTTCAACGCCACGGGCCAGGCCAAGACGACCGACAACTTGCAGCAGGCGATCCTCGACGCCAAGAAGTTTGTCGGCCTCAACTAAGTGCACGGTAGTAGGACTAGGTACTAATTCATGTGAAAGATGATGATGATTCTTCCTTTGGACACTTGGGCAGATGGGAGGGTACACAAAAATGTTGGCTTAGAGCACACAGGCTCGCTGCCCACAATGGTGGCAGCCTAAATACAATCGTTGGAGAGACGACCTTGCGAGATGCGAGTCGTCGGTCTCCATGTCATATACCGTGTCGACGCCATGCACATGGAAGCTCGGGTCTTCGCCGCAATGCTGCCTGAATGCATACATGAGAACCCATCCACGTCATTGGGTGTAATACCGATGGGCTTCGAAGGCCGTTGCTAGGGCGCGTTGGAACTCGGACAAGGCCGACGTCTCGGGGTCGGCGGGGAAAGGCAGGTGAAAGCCGCACCGACAGGACACAACGCGCGTCTCGACGTCTTCGGTCCAGTCGATGGCTTCGTCAAGACCCGACTTTTGCAGATCGGACACAGCACAAACTCGGCTTGCTGGCAGAGGTCGAGGTCCTCAAAGTCGGCGATCCATGCTTCTTCCTCCGCGAGCGCGGCCTCGGCCTGGATAATGTCTTCATGCGTGACCTCGTCCCGGAGCGCAGCTTCGAGGCTCATGAGAATGTCGAGGTAGTCGTCCTGCGAGAGCTCGCCGTTGACGAGGAGCTCGTCCATCGCATTGACCTCGGAGACGTCCATGACCTCGGCGGCGACGTCCGAGAAGCAGTTGCGGAGGTTGTCGAGGATGCGCTTCCGGTGCTTCTTCATGTGGTCCATGCAGCGCTTCTTGATGCGCTCCTTGAGACCCATGGGGCTCATGAAGGTCACGTCCCGGCCTTGCGCGGCCCAGCGCTGCTTGCCTCGGACTCCCGCCATCATGCGCTTCTCAGAAATACCCGCGCGGGGAATTGTGCTCTCGATACAAGCACCACCATACCCTTGCTACAAGAACAGCTCGCGCGCGGTTTCCACGCGCGCTCATTGGTCAGCACCACACGTCACTGTATTTAATACTACTGTACTTGATGTTTGTATCCAACGGTCGTATTTCTTTTTTAAATGGGACCTGGCGATCTGGTTCGACACCCCGGGGCACATCAAGTTGAAGTTCATTTTTTGTGACGACGCCGCCAACGACGCCAGCATGCAGCATGGATCAGTCGCCATCGCAACGAAGAAGCTGGGGGATCTACGATGGACAAGTCGCAGGATACAATATGCAGTGGCTGCTAGGGACAGCGGACCACACGTGGCAGGGACCATATATGAGGCGGTCTCACGAGTGCACGGTAGTAAGAGTTGCAGTATTAGTAGTATGGAGGAAAAGAAGGTCAGTCTAATAAACGGTTGAATCAAAGGCGCACACGGAGTTGTAATTCTTGAACGTCGTCGTCTACTCGGTCAGAAGCTTGAGCTTCTCATAGGCCGAGTTGATGATGCCCCACGAAACAAGCGACCGGACAAAGTTGATGTGCACGCCTCGGTAGACGTGTCGCCAGCTGTGGTCGCGTTCGACGTACGTCAATCGGAGGGCCTCGGCGACACCAATGTACTCGCCACCATAAATACTTTGCATGCGCGTCTTGGCGACTAATTTCAGGTCCATGAGTCGAGAACGAAGAGGACGAGCATACCGTTGAGGGGGAAGAAGAGTGTGCTGAGAAAGGCGCCGAGGACCGCGCCCGAGACAAAGTCGGCGGCCAGCGTCGTGTGCGGCGTCGTCGTCTCGGGCAAGAAGTCGCGCACGTTCTCGCGCAGACCAAAAAGACAACGTTCGAAGGGCCGTTGCGCAAGAGAACCGCCGAGAGCCCTCGGTAGTGCTCGCGTACGCCGAGCATGCTGATCCGATAGAAGGCGTCGATCGCGCCCTTGAACTCGTTGTTGTACTTGACCGTTTGCAGAAGGGTTTGCGCGCGCTACGCCTCGTCATGAGCGGCGAAGAGAGTGATGCAAGCGTACCTCGAACGGTGTCAAAATCGCCTCGGACGTCCCCGAGAGAAAAGCCGCGTAGTGCGACGTCGCAATGCCGTTGATGTGGTTGCCATACTCGTCCGTCATGGCGTCGTTGTAGCAGTTGTAGAGGCCAAACATGAACGACTTGGCGGCCGCGGCTTGCATGAGCGGCGGGCGCACGCCGCGGTACAGCATGTTCCAGCCGTCTTGCTGGAGGCTTTGCCACGCTTGGACGGTGGATGAGCCATAGAGCTACAAGGCATGAGAACGTTGGCATCATGTGTGGATGCGTACTTGCTGGCGGAACATGATCTTGTTGGGCACGAAGGTTAGGACGATGTTGATGGCGGCGGCCGTGCCACCGCAGGCAAACTCGCGCAGGTTCGGGTTCTGCGCAAAGAAACCGGTCGGCTCGACGGCCATCGAGTCCATGGAGTTGGCAGGTAGATGGACGACGACGACGATGGACGCGCTCGTGAGCCCACGGCGAATGCGTTCGAATGACGCAGGCTTCAGAGCTGGTGCATCCGGATACACATCGTATGTTCGATTGTCTCCTGCCTTGTATGCACGGAGCGAAATAAAATAAAGATGCCGGATTAAAATAGCGTATCCGGATAATGCAGCACGCGAGAAAATGAATGGATTAAAGTCCGAAATATCTGCGAATCAGACGTGCCGACGCGCACCAAATATAGCCAATCACAGAGAAGGATTGCATGGCTTGTCACACATGAGTCAGGCAGGGACGTGAGTCGTGGCAGCTTCACAGCAGCCGACGACTTGAAGGCTGCGCGCTCGCACGCTACTATCGACCGTTCCCATATCGCTCGCGTCAATAATGCAAATATCGACCGTTCCCATAACGTCACTGTCGTGTTCTATATATTGAAAGTGAGATGAAGAGCGTACTTCCCAGATGCCTGTAGAGACAACGACATCCGACCTCTCGTCGACGGCAAGTCGAATCCGAGTCTGAGCTGCTCGTGGTACCATTAGGTTGGTGAACGCTACTGGAGAAGCCATCTTGTCTGGCGGTGCGGGTTGGTGAACGCTACTGGAGAAGCCATCTTGTCTGGCGGTGCGACCGAACGACAGAATGAAACAAGCAAAATATACACAACGGTCCTTTTAAAGTGTCCGCGCCAGCTCGGTCTGCACGATGGACGGCCACGCCTTGGTGAGCGTCGTCTTGTACTCGTCTTTGATCCACTTGAGGAGCTCATCGAGGAGGAACTTGGGGTTCTTCTTCCACTGCGCGCAGAGCGTCGCGCGCGTCGCAATGTCGTTTCTAGTATGTATCAACTTGATACAAGGATACCATGGTTGCATTCAGCGTACCGCTCGAGGGCCATGACGAGCAGCTGGATCTTGGCGTCAAACTTTTTGCGCAAGAGCGAGGCACTCGGCTCCTTGAGCCGCGTCGCGAACGGCAGCAGCGACGGCACGACCGCGCCGTCCAAGAGGCAGCGCGCAAACCAGCGCACGCGCATCGTGCCCGCGGGGTACTCGACCTACGCTCGGTGACGACACCACTTTACGAGTCTGCGTACCGTCACAACGGGCAGTTCCCATTGGTGCACGCCGTACACGGGCTTGACAAAGCAGTCGACGCGGTCCAAGGCTGCATTGTAGCGCGGCGATGGGGCCGTCAGCGGCTCGGAGAGCTTGCAGAGCGGCGACGACTGCGCAATCGCAAAGAGCCAATCGGGCTCGATGGCGGTCACCGTCTTCATGCACGCGCGCGACGACCGGACAATGGTGTTGTAGACCACAAATGGCGGCAGCTACGATCGCATTCCAGTCGCCATAGTGACAAGAGCTCTGGAAATACCTTGGCCGGCTCACGTGTAAAGACATGCGAGTGCGGATGAATGTAGATCGGCTCGTTGACGAGGCCGCTGCACGAGACGTACGCACAGTTGCGCTCAATCTTGGTGCCTTCCGTGATCGTGCCCGGCGGGGCGCGGTGCGCGACGTGATCGAGGTACCCTACGTCCATAACAATTAAGACATGTTGTCCAAACCATGGGCGGCGCACCGGCCGCGACGATCTGGCGAATCGTGTCTTGCTCCTCGGGGCTCGGCGGCGGCATGTTGGGGCGCAAGGCCACGGGCGTGTAGCTCGCATCGTTCGAGAAGAGCTTGTTGACGATGAGCGTGAGCTGGCTGCGCAGCTTGAGCATTTGCTCCATGATCTACGGATGCCACCAGTGAGTCGCCTCCCTTCTTCGTCTGTAGTGTAGAGTACCTTGGCGTGCAGATGGTTTTCCTCGCAAAACGCTGGCGACGCGCCCGAGTAGGCGTACGCACCGGCTGCGCGAAGCATGCCGAGAACGTCGCTCTCTTCATCGACCCACTGGCTGTGCTTGCGCATCTCCTCGGCTTCCTTCCACTCCTTGGCCATGTCGTCGCTCATTAAATAACCGGCTCGTCCGGCTCGTCCGCATCCTCTTCCTTGTCCTTGCGCTCGACGGCGAGCACAAAGGGCGGCTGCCCCGTCAGACTTGCGACGACCGCAATGATGTACTCGAGGCACCCGACCTGCTTGGCGATTAGCAGCATCTTGGCAAACCTATCGCAGCGTGATGAGATCACGATAGGCACACGACTTGGCGCACCGGGCCGCGACGGGGAAGAGCGCCAGCGTCCGGCCGAGGCTCGTGATCGTGTCGTTCTCCATGTTGAGCGCCCCGAGGTGCATGAGCGTCGTCATCGCCGCCTTGAGCGCGACGGCTTCCGGGGGCGTCGGGAATGGAAAGTTGAGGATGCGCTCAATGCCCATGGCTTTCATCTGCAAGATGACGTCCTCGATCGGCTGCGTCAAGAGCTACGACCACATATCAGATCGTAGCGTTCTGGATCGCGTCGACCTGAGGCGGCGAAAACTTGGGAAACTCGTTTTCATACACGGCCGACGAGTACAAGCGGTAGCAGTGGCCGGGGCCAGTACGGCCGGCACGACCCGCGCGCTGATCAGCACTCGCCTTGCTGATCCACTGCACTTGGAATTCGGAAATACCCGTCTTCAGGTCAAACACGCGCTCCTTGGTGCGGCCCGCGTCCACAACGTACCTACATCCTATGAGACAAGACAAGAGGCTCAGACGTTGTCTACCGGACGCCTGGGATCGTCAGCGACGTCTCAGCCACGTTGGTGGCAACCACAATCAACCGGTGCTTGGGCGGTGGCGCCTCAAAGACCTACCATCGAGCACGATAAGATCTAGGAGGATGCAAGCAAAAGCGCACCTTCATCTGTTCGTCGTTCGCGAGCATCGAGTAGAGCGGGAGAACGTGCACGTACGGCGTCGAGTTCTCCGTCGAGCCTTCTTCGTCGTCTTCGGGCTGATGGTCGTTTTCTTCCTCCGAGTCGGACGCATCCGAGTCCTTCTCGTCCAAAAGCACTTCGTCACCGAGGAGCTCGGCTTCTTCGACGTCGGCCTCCTCGTCGTCGTCGTCGTGCTCGCGCGCAAACCAGTCGTCGTTCGCGTCCGACTCGCCTTGGTTGCGCCGAGAGAGTTTGCGGGCTTTCCGGGTAATCTTGGAGCCCATGGTGCGGCGCAACTTGCGGCACAACTGGAGGATCTCGCGCTGACCCGTCAAGAAGACAAGAATCGCACCGTCGGGTAGCTTGCGGTGGATCTTGGAGACCTATGTAGCAACGTATCAATCCTCCCATTCGGATGCAGATCTGATTGATGGATACCTTTTGGTAGGCGGCATGGACATAGTCGTTGAGCTCCGTGTGCTTGTTGAAATGCACCGAGACAGGGTACTGACGCGCGTCGACCTTGATGACTGGCGGCGGTGACGGGAAGAGCGTCTTGTTCATGGTGAAGTCTTCGACCCGCAGCGTCGCCGACATGATCACCTACAGACTATGTGATGATGTCTGTACGGAAGGATCGAGGCGCCTACGAGTTTGAGCGGCTTGAGCGGCGGCGGCGCATTCGCCCGCTCGTCGGGCGTCATCGACGCGTACATCTCCTGCTCTTCCGCGGCCATTTGCGCGCGGAAGGGCGCGACGCGCGAGAGAAGGCCGATAAGGATGTCCGTGTTGACGTTGCGCTCGTGGGCTTCATCGAGAAGGATGATCGAGTACCTACACGACATATTGATTTGAGCATTGACTTTGCATTTTGGGGATTTGTAGGTCGCACTTTTTAAGCAAGAAATCTTGCTGGATTTCCTTGAGCAAAATACCGTCCGTCATGAATTTGATGCGCGTCTCGGTGCCAACGTGTTCGTTATCGTACCGAATTTGGTACCCGACCGACCCGTGCTTCCCAAACGGGACGTTGAGCTCGGTCGCGACGCGCTGGGCCGTGCTCACAGCAGCGACACGACGCGGCTGCGTCACGCCAATCATGCCTAGTCGTCAACGCGCTATACGACAATATTGTATGGTGTCGTCGTGTACCTGGGTTGTGTTCGTCAAAGCCGTAACCCGCCTCGTAGAGGAACTGCGGCACTTGCGTCGTCTTGCCACTGCCCGTCTCACCGCAGAGGATCACAACAGCGTGGAGCGAAATCGCTTCCATGATCTCTTGTTCCGAGCTGCAGACCGGCAGCTGCATGCGCGAGAGCTGGATCGACTCGATGCGGTTGACGGCGACGAGCGTCTTCTTGACTTCAACGACCGGAAGCGTCTCGGCGGTGGCCACCATCTCGGACGTCGTCGGCAGCGGAATCGCCGCCGGCACGTACTTGGGCGCGTCCGCGTACTTGTCGGCAACGGCCGGCGCAACCGTACCGGCCAGCTTTTGCAGACGCTTCTCTTCGTTCTTCTGGCGGAGTTCGAGGAGCTTGGCCATGAGCGCCGACTGCGACGACGACGAGACCGCCTCCGACATGGTCGCTTCGGGCGCCAGTGTTGCGACCGCCGGGGCCGCCGATGGCATTTGCACAACGTTGACAATGCTCTTGGACTTCTTCTTCTTGGCGGCAGCCGCGTTGGACGTCGTCGTTGTGGGCGCCGCCGCCGTTGTCGCGGCAGCCACCAGCGTCGGCGTCGGCTCGGTCGTGTCCATGTCGTACTCGTCGACGACGGGCTTTTCCTGGTAGAGCTCGCTCCGCGCAGCGTCTGTGAGCGTAAGGCCGGCCTTTTCTTGGTTGACGGACCGACGCAAACGCTCCCGAAGCGTCTCCTTGTGCCCAAGGCGCGCAGTCGAGTACATGAGGTTCAAGTGCGCCTGCGGCAGTTGTTGTTGCTCGAGTGACTGGAGCACAACGTCGCGCTTGGCCTCCTTCGCCTTGCGTGCTTCCAGCTGCGCGAGCTTCTTGCGCTTTGTCTTGCTGAGCTTCTTGGCTTGCGCCATGACCGCTTCGCTGATCGCCTCGGGCTTCTTCTCGGTCTTCTTCTTCTTGGTCATAATGAGCAGCTCGTCCTCGTTGCCGCCGAGCTCCTCCATGAGCTCCTTGGAGAGAAGGCCTTCATGTTCGGTGTCTTCCATGGGTACGTCGGCGGCCGACGTCGGGGGAGGCGGTGCCACGGCCGGAGTCAGCACGCGCTTCTTGTTGCCCTTGGCCATGCTCGAAAATGGATCGCGAGCCTAAGTACGTTGGAAATACACATTTGATTGGCTATTAATACCGAATACACGCGCGTGATTGGCTATTTGAGGCTAAAATGTGGTCGCTCAACATGGTTGGTCGATTTGTCTAAAGCTGTCTTATTGGCTGGCACGGTATCCAACAAATAGTGTTATGAAACGCCCCCGCTGACCACGATGATCCGCCTTGATATAGTGTGCGCGTCACAGTGCTGTTCAAGGAGGTCGAATGCAGCCTCCGACCATGCTAGCAGACTTTGCAAAAGCTCAATGCCGCATGTGATTCGCGCCAGAAAGAGCGCAGAACTGCTACCGAATGTGGCCGGTGCGAGCGCCTTTTCGCTAGTACTCCGGACGACGCACTAAAGATTCGCGTAGCTCACGTGCATAGATAGATAAACGCGTTTTTGGTTGATCTCCATCACTTTGACCGGCATTTTCATTGATGAAGACGGGCACGGAGCTAGTCGCAGTCGATCGTCGTCCATCGACTTAAGCAATATGAGGTTTCGCGCCATTTTTGGTCAAGGACATTGTCCTCCGTGAAATGATTCCCTCGTATTGATAGAGTCTTCGAGCAAACAACTATGTAGTGTATCTGCCATCTTGCGTTCGTTTGCTTTCATACTACGCCTACTTGGTCTCCCTCCCATTGCAGGGGATCTTCCAGGCATCCAGGCCGGCTTGTGATTGGTGGTTCCCAGACTAATTTCGTTGCACACTATTTGATGTAGTACACGAATTGCGTGTAAAAAGGCCAACTGAAAAGCCGCCATTGGTTGGCAGACACAGGACCTCAGTGTTGAAACATCTTTGAAGGATGCCGACGAAGCGCGTGAAGGGGAAGAAGAAGCTGAAGAGCATCAAGGCCAAGCAGACGGACGCGCATGGCTCCAAGCGCCGCCTGGCGAAGCTCGGGAAGGAGCAGCGCAAGGGCATGAAGGGCACGGTCGCCAACTACATTACGCGCTCGCAGGCCATCAAGAAGCTCCAGATCACGCTCAAGGACTTCCGCCGCCTCTGCATCCTCAAGGGTATCTACCCGCGCGACCCGAAGAAGAAGGCGAGCGGCAAGGCCACGACGTACTACTACATCAAGGACATTATGCACCTCGCCCACGAACCGATCCTCAACAAGTTCCGCGAGTTCAAGACCTTCATGAAGAAGCTCAAGAAGTCGCTTGGCCGCAAGGACATCTCCGAGGCGCGCCGCAAGAACGACCAGAAGCCTACGTACGAGCTCGACCACATTGTCAAGGAGCGCTACCCGCGCTTTGTTGACGCGCTCGGCGACCTCGATGATGCGCTCTGCTTGATCCACCTCTTTGCGGTCATGCCGGCCATCAACGGCATCAAGTCCAAGCTCACGGAGACGTGCCTCCGCCTCGTGCGCGAGTGGCAGAACTACGTCTCGGTCTCTCGCAGCTTGACCAAGGTGTTTGTGTCGATCAAGGGCATCTACTACCAGGCGTCGGTCCTCGGCGAAACCATCACGTGGCTCGTGCCCCACACGTTCACGCCGCAGATGGACAAGCACGTTGACCTCCGCGTCATGCTTACGTTCCTCGAGTTTTACGAAGTCCTCCTCAAGTTTGTCAACTTCAAGCTCTACACGGACATTGGCGTCGCATACCCGCCCCAGATTGACCTGCAGCTCGACGGCGCTGGCGTCCAGCTTGCCGCCATGAAGCTGCAGAAGCTCGAGGCCAAGAACGCCGCCCCCAAGGCGACCAAGGCCAAGGACGACGAGGACGTCGACATGGCGAGCAACGACGACGCGGTCCGCGCGCAGCAGAAGGCCTCGGAAGGTCGCATTGCGTCGCTCCAAATCTCAGCCGAGGCCGACAACGACGCCGAGGAAGAGGTCGCCAACTATGGCAAGATGACCGAGTCGCTGGAAGCGGCGTTCGCCTCGGATGCGCTCGCGGCTCAGTTTGTCGCAGACACGAACGCCGAGGAGTCGCACCACAAGCTCTTCAACGGTCTCCGGTTCTTTCTCTCGCGCGAAGTGCCGGGTGCCCCGTTGGAGTTTGTGATTCGCGCGCAGGGCGGCGTCGTTGGCTGGGAAGGCCAGGGCTCGCCGTTCAACGAGAAGAGCGATCTCATCACGCACCACATTATGGATCGCCCGCACCAAGGTCACCGCTACTTTACCCGCGAGTACGTCCAGCCGCAGTGGATTTTCGACTCTGTCAACAACGGCGTGCTCTTGCCGCTGGACAAGTACGTGCCGGGTGCGTCGCTGCCGCCGCATCTCTCGCCGTTTGTCGATGACGCGGCTGAGGGCTACGTGCCCGACTACCGCAAGCAGCTCGACAAGCTCAAGTCGGCGCTCGACGTCCACGCTGAACTTGCTGAGGAAGAAGACGACGAAGACGACGAGGTGTCGGAGGACGAAGAAGCCGTGTACGCGCAGGGCCTCAAGGACGAAGCCGACGGCAAGGTCGAGGCTGGCAACAGCGACGACGACGACGACGAAGATGAGGATTCGTCGAGCAAGAAGCGATCGGCCCCGACCGCCGTCTCGGACAAGCCCACCAAGAAGATGAAGAAGCAGGCCGAAGACGAGGAGCTCCATGAAATGGCTGTCTCGATGATGAACAAGAAGGCCAAGAGATTATACAGCCGCATGCAGCACGGCATTGGCAAGAAGTCGGACGCTGTCAAGGCCCTCGAGGACAAGAAGAAGGCGTTGGACGCTGCCAAGAAGGCCAAGAAGTAAAACACGACGACTACTATATTAACAGAACAACACGGTTGGATATTAGATGTACAATATTGTCTTTCTTTCCCCAAAGCCATCGACGAATCGATGCGAGCACGTTGAAGCTGGAGGCGTTTCACTTGTGATGGCACCTCATGCCGCCACGTCATATCGATGGACGCAATAAGAACCCGACACATCGGGGGATGGTTCAGCGTTATTAATACTAAATCGACACTACTAGGCGTCGAGCTGGTTGCTGCTTCGCGCAGCATCGAACCGTCGACCGTTCAAAACATCCGTCTTGGAGATCTCGGTGGCGTATGCATTGCGGTTCTGTAGAATCTCGTGGGCGTGCAGTCGTCGGTTCTTTTCGTGGCGCACGGTGGCTTTTCGATGGTCCTTGTCGTCGCGAAGGCGGGCTTTGGTCTCGAGCGTCGCGCGTTCGTTGAGCTCGTCTTTGGCGGCAAACTCGTGCTCCTTGACGAGTGCTTGTTGGTGCCGATACAAGTGGCGCACGTTTTTGGCCATGAGCTTGGTCGCGGCGTCCGTGCGCGCATCCTACGCGCGTTTGCTGCCATCAATGCGGTGGCGACGCGTGTCCTACGGTCTGCGTCGCGCGCTGTTTGATGGTCGCTTCGCGCTCGGCGCCCAGCGACTGCTGCATGAAATGGCGCTCTTCCAGCATGTTTTTCGCCGCACCGAGAAACATGCGCTTGTTGGCGATGAGCTCCTCTTCGTCACGGAGACGCCGCGCGTCGGCCTCGCGCTCGGCGCGCTGCTTGGTCATTTTGGCCGCGAGCTTGAGGTTGCCTTCGTCCCGCATTTTCTTTTCTTTTTCTAGCTTTTCCAGCTCGAGTTGTTTCTTGCGCGCACGCGCCGCGCGGTTCGCCGTCGCCGCCGACTCTACGCATCAATCTATCAATGTATCAAGATTGAGTGCGACGACGTACGGCGAATGCGCGCAATGTTCTGCACTCGGGATTTGAGGTCCTCTTCCTTGTCCTTCTTGCTCTCTAGAATGTGCTCGCGGCGCTCGGCTTCCCACTCGGCCTCTTGAACTTTTTTCATTTGGAGGCGCTCCCGGAGCTCGACCAGCGACATTTCCTCCAACAAACCATAGTTGGAGCTCTCGGTCGGGTCAAACACCTAAGTCGCTACGAGATCCAGTCGATGGTGTCGGTCGTACCGCCACGTGCTCGCGGTGCACGCGGTCCAGCGCGCGGATTTGGCGAATGAGGTCTTCCCGCTGAGCTTGGTCGATCGCATCCTGCTCGGCTTTCCGTTGTCGCTCGGCTTCGAGCATTGCATTGAGCTCTTCTCGCTTCCGAGCATTTTCGAGGCGGACGCGCTCTTCGGCTTCGCGCGGCGCCACCTCGCGCGTCTGTTTGATGTCGGTTGCGATCTGTTGGTACTGCTGGTTGAGCTCGAGCTCTACGCACATAAAATGCAATGAAAGCCTTGGCGGTGCGGCCGAAATACCTTCTTGTCGCCGCTTCTCGTCGTTCTCACGCGCGACGAGCTTCATTTGGATGGCGACTTCGCGGTTCTCGGCCTTGGCGCGCAGACTAGGCAAGAGGATGCTAGCATTTTTCACATCGTCGGCGGAGGAGACCTCGCTTCGATGGCTTCGTGCTGAGCCTGCGCCATCTCGAGGCGCCGCATCTCGACTTGTCGGCGGTGGTCTTCGTCGTCCTTCTTGATCATGTCGCTCTGCCATCGGTAAAACTCGGACGCATCGCGCAGATCCGACTCGTACGCCTACAGGACCGAGCGTCAGTGCAGCGCCACATTGAGGTGTCGCCGACCTGAAGGATCTTGGCTTCCTTCTCTTGCTTCTTCTTGTACAACGCGTCTTCGCGCAAGATGGCCGCCGTGTTGAGTTTCACGGGCGCATCTTTTCCGTAAACAGCGGCGCCTACACGTACAAAATGTACCGAATGGCGACGCCAGCTAGTCAAATCGGCCTACCGGCTTGGCTTTGAATTTGAGTTTGAGCTCGGCCATGCGGGCGTCCTCAACCTCCTTCTTGATCGCATCCAGGTTGCTTCGCGTTTCTTCGAGCTTGAAAGGCTGCGCTGACGACTCTTCGTATTTTTTGAGCACCTAATTCGTATCGATTCGTTCTAGTCTGCTGATAAATAGGGGCTGCATTGCCTCTTGCTTGGCCGCCTCGCGCCGCTGCTTTTGCTGCGTCTCGAGGTCCGAGAGCGTGAGCTTGTTGAGCTCTGGTACCGGATTCGCCTTGATCTCGAGCGGAATACGCATCGGCTCCGCGATCGGGCGCGGCTTGGGCTTTGTTAAATTGGGCGCAATCGGGATCGTCGGCTCCTTGCTCGCGACGCGGACGATGCCGCCGTTGGCCTTGAGCGTCTCGCGCGCCGCGGCCATACCAAAGGCCTTGGCGTGGAGGTGGTCGAGGATGCCATTAATGTCGTGCTTGAAGACGAGCATTTTCGCGATCATTTCCTTCTACATGATGTCAAAAATGGTACAAAATCGGACAAGACACATGTTCGTGTTGTACCTCGATGAAAGCTTGGTCGAGGAGTCGAGTCCACTCGGCTTGGACCGGGTAAGATGGCTTCGTCAAAGAGGTAGGTGAGAAACACGTGCATCGACGTCGGGTTCTGCGACGACACGATGCTCTTGAAGGCGGGCATGCCGATTTCGCTCAGGCGGAAGATGCTCAGGTACGCGAGGATCATAAACTTGGTGTAGTCGTTCCGGCTGGTTTTCGCGCTATTGTCCATGTAAAAGTTGGCCAAAAACACCTTGAGCACGTCCTTGTAGCGCACGCAGCCATAGAGCACTTGATGCAGAAAGAGTCGGTCGGCGTCGGGCAAGTCGCGCAGCGCCTCGTCGACATGCGCGTCGACCGTCATGATGTTGGGGTCATATGACTTGACGAGCGCTTCGCAGGCGCCGAGAAGCTCCTTCCGCTTCATCTCGCGAGTTGCTGCTATTCAAGGATCGGTTTCGACGACATACACTCTGCATTTTGACTTGGGTGCACAAGTAGCTACGAATTTTGGCGCCACAAATCGAAGCGATGCGTCGTTGCAGCTGGCGTTGACCCAAGCAAGAGGGAAGACGAGCGGGCATGGAAGGCAGAAAAGGGTCGAAGCGTTTGCACTGGCGTTGTGAAGAGTGCTGTGCAGAAGGGGACCCGTGAACCGAGCCCGAGTATCTTTAGTGTGGCGATGGGCCGTTGGCACCCAAGTGTTGTGCGATGCATCGCCAACAGATGGAGCACCCATCGATCGTACTCGCACGAATACTTTGAGCCGGATAGCTGTATGAGGCTTGACGTTGGCGGGGCTTGAAACCCGTGCCTTGGATAGCTTGCATGCGCGGCCCGCTGCCTACCATCCGACAGATCGCCATTCTTTCCTAGCGTGTAAAAGGTTGGTGGCGCCGAAATGCATGGCGGTTCTCGCGCTGATGGTACTTGGTCGGCTGCGTCCTCCTCTCTGTCGCGATGCCTCGACAGTCGTGGTACGCAAAAGATTTCGAGGATTATGCGACAATTGGATCGAAAATGACGATGCACTAGACGATCGCAGGCTCCTGGTCTTCTTCCTGGTACGGCGTCTGGGACGTGCCAAAGAGATCGTCGTCTTTGGTGACGGACGGCCGCGTCGGCAGCGGGACGGGGCTAAAGCTGGCGACCCGCAGCGCCTCGATGCGGTACTTGAAGCCGCAAGAGAGCGAAGCCATGCAAAGCACAAACGCTGCGATGAGCCAGTGGAATGACGCGCCGTACGACAATTGCGCCGGCGCTTGCACGGCCCATGCAATCATGGTCGCAGTTGCCATGAAGAGAGCAAGCATCATGGCCGTCAGGTGAACCAGGGTTGCGTGGGCTTGGAGGAAGCGCTTGCCGCCGCAGCAGCCAGCGACGAGCGCGACGCACTCGGAGACGATGCCGATCACGGCGAGAGCAATGACGACTTGAACGCACGCGAGTGTGAGCCACGCCGAGACACCGCACGCGTCGGCAGCAAAGGCGTCAAACATAGACGCGTCGAGATGGGATGCCGACCGAAGCGCTGCGTACGCCGACGATGCCGTGTCGAGGGTGCAGAGCCCGGTGCCATCGATCGTCACAGAGTTGGTGGTGGTCGTCGATGCGTGGGGCTGGTAGAGGACGCAGTGCCCGAGGTACGAGCCCGCAGACGTGTCCATGCGCACGTCCGTGCAATAGCCCCACACACCGGCGGCGAAGCGTGTATGGAGCGTGAACGAGGACCCGGTGAACGAGAGATTGTCGAGCGCCGACCAAGCGGGCACGACGAGTGCGAAGGACGCCAAGAGACAGGCGACAATGGCCAAGACGATCGAGAGAATACCGTAGCCAAGCATGCTGTTGGTGTGCTACACAGCAAATTCGGCAATGCGGCATGCACCTGGCGAATGCGAGGGCGAAAATGAACCACGCAGGGGATGCTGCGCAGAAACGCGTCTGATTGGCCGACGCACCTTGCACTTGGTCGCAGCGGTTGCCACGTCATGGTGCAAGCTACTCGTGTTTTGTGCTCGCGTGCGAAGGCGTTAAAATTTGAAGTGTTCAGCGCCAACAACCGCAGCGTCCATCCGTGTGCGCCGCGTCAATCAAAGGAAGGACCATCGAGGTCGAGGTCGAGGAGGTCGATGGGTGCGCATAGCATGGAGGTGGCGCCCTTCTGGCAGGTGCTTTGTCGGCACAGACAGCCCGTGTACGGTGTTGGCAGTGGTGAGTTTTTCGAGCGGTGACACACCTTCGTGGCCGCTTCGTCCGATGCCGAGTTCTTCGAACGCGCTCGTTGTGCACCAAGGTTGCTGCCGTCGTAAAAACGAGCATGTGAACGCTTCTGACGTCATGGTGCTCAAATAAATTATTACCAGGGATACCATACTATGGTTGTTGTTCGGGTCTGTCGACGGCTACCCGCAGTATCGCAGTATCGTAGTATGTCCCCGAGGGGCCAATGCATTCCAACGGGGACGGGCGGCCAAGAATCCATCACATCACACACCACTATCATTCGCTTTGTCGCTTCACGACGCATCTGCGCCGCCAGAATGAGTACCATAATACCACATCGCCAGCTCACATCGCCAACACCATTCTCCAACACATACCGTATCCTAGTACATGCATTTTAGTCGACGAGACTCGCTTCGAAAGGTGCAACGAGCAACTACACACCGTGTGACAGACACCAACGTCCTCGTGTTGCTACATGTATCTCACTCGGTGCAATCTGGATGCACCCAGCCCAGAGAGCTCAGCCGAAGAGGTCAGTAGAAGCAAGGGTATATAATAAATGCATTTATTATATACCCTTGGTAGAAGTCTCTAGTGTCAGAGTAGCTTGTCTTGCGGCCGCTTGCCATCAAATATATGCAGCAGCGCTGGCTCATGGGCAAACATACGACGTATCGATGCACCCGCGTCGATCTTCTGAAGACGCGAGATCGTCGTCCAATGACGTCCTGCCACCATCAATTGGTACTATTTGTTGTCGCGAAGAACCCCATTGTTGGCATTCTCAGGGTAGACAAGGAAAAATGCTGTCCACTCGGCTTCTCTACGCCTTCCTTTGACCAAGGTTGCGCGGCTGACCCGTCGCACCTAGTTACCCTTTTCAGTACCTATCGGTTACACCTGGCCCTTCGTAGTTTGGTTTTACATACAAACACCAATATGTCTCTATTTGCCGAAGATTTTTACCACCTTCGCTGTCCACCGTTCTGGACACACGCGCTTGTATTAGGCGAATTCGGAGTGCGTATGACAAGCCCGTCGTGTCCAGGCCGATAGCACCGTCGCGGCCATGGTCGCTCACACTTGATCTCGCCCCGATGCCACCGGCCAAGACCTCGGGCCACTGTGCCATCGCCTTTTGCGCTACAGCGTTTGCCTTGTCTGCGGTCGCGATTGCCCTGCCGCGCTGGTCGGCGGGCGCCACGTTCACGGATGGCATTGGCGCGCTCTGCCTCACCAACGGGCCTGGCCACACGCGCTGCTTGCAATACCACACACGCAATAGCTTGGCGCCGTACCCAGACATGAGCTTTTGCAGCGTGCCATCCGACTCGCGGCTTCTGGGCGAGACAGCGATGCAAGCAGGCCTCTCGACGCCGCAGCTCGTTGACCACGTCGCCTCGGCGTGTGGCTTTAATGGCTACGCTCTGGTTGCGATGGTGGCGCTCGAGATGACCATGGGCTTTGTGTCGCTTGTCGTGCTCTTCAACGGGATCTGCTTTGGCCGGCTCAAGGGCCCTGCCGTGCCCATTGCAGTTGTCTGCAACGCCGTCGCCTTCCTCGCTGCGATCCTCGTCGTTTGCCTCTACGCCAAACCCAACGGCGCTTCGTACGACGTCTCGTGGTACCTCCTGCTGGCGTCTGCGTTCCTCTACGTCATCTCGCTCATGTGCGGTATCGTCTTTCGCACCACCCGCCGCCACGTGGACGCGGACGAGGGCGACGACTTTGGCCATGTCCGCTTGGAGACGCCTACGGGCAGTGTTGTCTAACTGCGCACTTCTTAATTTATCTGTACGTTGTGCTTTTGTTTGTCTCTTCAGATTCGTTGCGTCACGACCATTAACCCTCCAACGCCTGACTTTTGTTAATCAAATGCCGGGACACTTTGCGTCCAGACGACGACAGCAGCACCACTGCACGCTTCATCGGCAACCATAGAGGTTTGCCCCACAACTTGACATGTAGAGGGTCGTGGACACGGAAGAGGAGTGCTCTGATGTATTTTACTGTGAATCTATATGACCTCTCGCCGCTATTCTAGTCTGGCAAAGTACGTGGTGCCACCACGGTCGCGTCTCGAGCAGTTGACGAAGTTTGAATGCACACGGCTCAGGAATGGCCAGTCGGTCGGTCAATTCGTGTTACGTAGGACCGACGTCATCGAAATTAGGTGGCTAGCGGACGTCATCGAAACTAGGTGGCTAGGTGCCCTGTCGTGAACCCGCTGCGGCAGGCCAATCCGTTACCCCATTGACTACACTTGTAACCACACGCGAACGACTACAGTTGGAACCATACGCAAACGAATGGCGAGTCCTTCACGGCGCATCGCAGCGAAGGCTTCAGAAGCGTTTACGATTGTAATACAATAGTGTCATGCGCTGGACGATGACGGTATCGGCATTAACAACAGTCAAAAAGACAATCGTCAAGAAGGCGACGCTACATCACAGCAGCGTCTTTGTCGACTTCCGAAAACATGCACTCTTTCTAGACAGAAAAGAAAGAGCAGAGAAAAGACTGGTCTAACTGCATGTAGCAGTAGTTTATTAGCCTCAACCGTCTCGCAGCGAGCCACAACGAAGCGCGGCGACCAGGCACCCACAGTCGTCCGAGTATCCCGCGCGAAAAGATCGCAATCATGTGAACCTGGGTTTTCTTGAGAGTCGTATTTCATCAAGCGCTTGTTGGATCGTTCATTGCCGCCCAAGGCGTTAAATAGGTTAAACGCATGCCGTCGAACAACGTTTGCAGGTGCTAGTATGTAAAAACGCCCTTTGCAATCCACAAAGGCCAAACCTCGTTTGATTTCGTGTCAAACGGCTCGTTTTCCCTCTGCGAATGACCGTTTAAGCTGGCTGCTGTGTAGCCCAACCGACTCACGATTCATAACCAGTACAACCGCCACCCAGATTGCTCTACGCAGTCCCTAATACCCGCTACTGTTCCAACGACAACGTCTACGCGCTGTGTTGCGACGACGTTGAAACAACCCTTTTGGTCCATCGCCTACGTCAAAGCCTTTTGCAATGCACAGCTTGTCGTTTTGTCTTTTTGTTGTTTTAAAAAAACGTAGTACGACCGATACGTTAAACTCGTCGATGGCATGATGGAATGATGAGGAAAAGTTGCGTTGTTTGCGCCGCCGCCAATCCGGATCATCGCGCATCCGATTGGTCGTGTCGCATGCCTCACTGATGATTGTGCTTGGCGCGATCTAGCCCAATCGTCGCGTCTGATTGGCTAAAATGGTGATTTCCGTGGCGCCCGAAACCCATCAGCGCCAATCTTAGCCGCATTTCGGAATTCGTCACGGGATGACCACCAGAATGCACCACATCTCGCTCTGCGGCCTCCTCGCGCTGAGCCTCGCGGGCTGTGCGCTCTTCTGCACGTCCTTCGCGGTGAGTTTGCCCTTTTGGGCATCCACGGACGACGTCGACTCGCGTCTCTCCGACTCGGACGACGACTACTCGATGTTTGCGGCCGGCATTTGGGGCTTCTGCACCGATATTATCACGGACGAGCACAACTACGTGCGAGCGAATTGTACGCCGTACCGCAATTGGCTCTTTGGCAGCCCCAACGTGCCCTACAACATTACGTATTCGTCGGTTGCGATGACGATTGCGCCGGTCGGCATGTGCCGCCACGAGCTTGGGTCCTCTGCGCTCAGTGCGCTGCAAGCGACGCTGCCGCTGAGCCCATCGCAGTTTCGTGCGTTCTATGACTCGTCGTGCGGCGGCTGGGCGCGCTTCTCGCTCGTCATCAACGTTTTCGTGCTCATCAGCGCGATCTTTACGGTTGGCGTCTACAGCGTCATTGTTGTCTTTTGGATTTGCCCGCCGTCGATGCACACGCAGCTGTTCATGTCCCGCATCGGTCTCCGCCTCCTTGTCACCGTCTCGATGGGCTCGCTGCTCGTCCTCTCCGCGTGGTCCAAGCAGAGCCCCGTGCACGTGCCATACGGCAGCGCGTACTTTTCGGCGCTCGTGGCGACCTTGCTGTACTTCTCGGCCACCATGGGCGCCTGCAAGTATCATTTCTACGACATCCCGCGCCTCAACGGCGTCCTTAACGACGACGGCGAGACCTTTCCCGAGGCCGTCAACGTTGTTTTCATCGAGCTTGGAACGCCCGTCCAAGACAAGGACGTGATGCCAACGGTCGCGCGCGTAACGACCCCCGTTATCACGCACGTTTAATGCGCGTCCATTAATTTATTGTTTCTTTTCGAATCTTGCGCGCTTGCGTTGTTGAACTATTGCAGTGGCATCACCACTAATTTGCTTTTGGCATCGTCGCATTCACATCCTCCAGCACGAATCTGCGTCTAGACGAGCGCACCGGTAAAATTTATACGGTGAAGTATGCACGCGATGACGACGTCGATTTTTCGAGCTCGGCATCGTATTGCCAGGCCTCGTTCCCGGTTGTTGCGGCTCAGTACACCGCGCGCCCATTGTCCCTGGGCAAACACACACAGCATGCCTTTGTATAGATGAGCCTTTGCTTGTATTATATATTGGGTTAGTGTGCCGTCTTCGTTCAAAAGTCGCAACAAATGTCGTCTTAGCGGTTTTGGTGGTTGATAAAGCTCAGCGCAAGAAAGCCTAGGAGGCGAAAGGCCGCGATGCAGCCGCAGAGCACTGCCACGTTGGCGCCCGCATCGCTCGAGTTCATTTGAAACATGGTTTCAATGTACTGCTTGACCGTCACGCTGGGTGCATTGTTGAACTTGTACACAATCAGCGACAGCGGCACATCCGACATGACGGCGCAGCCCAAGTCGTCCGGGTGCTCGCACGTTGCAAAGGCCGCCGAGACGAGGAGCGAGAGGGCGTACTTGGGTGGCACGATCGTGTTGAGCCACTGCAGACCGGCCGGGATCTGCGATGTCGGTGGGTTGAAGCCCATGAAGAGGAAGAAGATCGAGCTGATCAAGCCACCAATCGTGCTCGCAACCTCGATCGACGGCAGTGCGCACGCGAGCAATTGACCAAAGTAGACTTGCATGAGCACGAAGAGGAAGAGGTAGATCGTGAAGAGCACGCCTTGGCTCCACCCGACAAAGCCCACAAACGGATAGAAAATGAGGTTGAAGACGACGACCGACACGAAAACGTACGGGATCTCAATCAAGGTCGAGCCGACAAAGTACCAGACCGCGCTGTACGTCTCGCAGGCCCGCTCGCGGTAAAAGCTCGCACGCTCTTGTACGTACAATGGCAGGACGTTGTTGAAGCCCATCATGCCAATGAAGAGCGACGCGAGGAAGACGATGCCGACGCCCGCATTGAGCCCGCTAAAGCTCGCGTAGTTGGTTCGGCAGTAGATGATGCCAAAGAGGATCGAGAGCGCGACGTTGATGAGGATGCGCGTGAGGTTGTACGACGGCGTGCGCCAGTACATGCGGACAAACCGCTGGAGCACCATGCGGCATTGTACACCCGGGTCCGCCGCACACTTGCGTGTAAATATCATCTCGGCGCGCTTCATATTGCTTTCTTCTTGGAGCACGGTCAGCATATCGGCCTTGGCCACACTTGCGCTATAGAGCGCGGCAAAGTCTTTTTCGGTCGCACCGGCGGCCGTGCCGGCGCCAATGACCTCGAGCATCCACGTTGCGGGATTGTGCCCGGGCTTGATAGAAGGCGTGTCGGGAATCGCCTCGAGGTACTCGATCAGATGGGCGCTGCCCGTGCCGAGCGGACCAAAGTAGACGGTGTGCCCGCCACGCTTGAGCAAAAGGAGCTGGTCAAACATCTCGAACACCTCGGACGACGGCTGATGGATCGTGCACACGACTGTGCGACCCGACTTGGCCACTTCGGTGAGCCCTTTCATGATACGCAAGGCCGCCCGCGCATCCAGCCCCGACGTCGGCTCGTCCAGAAAGAGGATACTCGCGTTCGAAGCGAGCTCGACACCGATCGTCAAGCCTACAAGTCATGTCGAGTTAGCACAAGACATCACAATGCGATAGAGACGGGGCGTACGCTTCATCTGCTCGACGGACGACCCGCGGATGATGCTGTTGGCCAAGCCGTGCATGTCCAGCAAGGTGAGGCACTCGTGCACCGACGCCATCTTGTCGGCATCCGAGATTTCATTCGACTGGCGCAGAAAAGCACTGAACTCGAGCGCTTCCCGGAACGTGGCCGACTCGCAATGCTGGTCGGTCTGTTCGCAGTAGCCGGTCGCTCGGCTGATGGCGAGCTTTGTCGCGGGGTATCCGTTGAGCGTGATGCGTCCCTGAATCGTACCGCCCGTCTTGCGGCCAGCGAGGACGTCCATGAGGGTAGTCTTGCCAGCGCCGGACGAGCCCATGAGCGCAGTGATGGTGCCTGGGCGCGCGTAGCCCGAGATGCCTTGAAGCAGATGCTTCTCGCCACCGTGCTGGTCGGGCACCGAGTACCAGACGTCGTGAAAGGCAAGCGTCAGCGGCGCCGCACGGTGGGCCGCGCCGAGGCTTGGCACGTCGATCACTGTGTTTGCCGCCGGCATCACCCTTACGCTTGTGCACGCATTCGCGTTCATGGCCTCCTGCTCTTCAACAATGACGTTGGTTCCTTCGGGGCTCTCGTAGCGCTTGTACTCGAGGAAGAAGTACGAGAGGCCGAGGAAGAGCACGTAGGTCGCGATGAGGTAGATGAAACCAGAGGCAATCCACGTCGCGTCTGCTTCAAAGCCGTACATGTGCAGCTGGTACGTGCCCATGTTCATGCCAGTCATTTTGCAATAGTCGACGCCGCCATAGACGCATTTTTGGTACTCGGATGCAATGTACTGGTTGACCGCGAGGAGGCGGAAGCACCACGCGAGCGGATTGATCCAGTAGATCCACACGCAATAGTCGGGCAGCGACTGCTGCGAGATGAGAAAGCCCGCAAAGATGATGTAAAACAAGATCGAGAGAAACGTGATGGGTTGCGCGATGAGCAGATTCGGGGCGGCCGACGAAATGAAGAAGAACCACGCGGCAAACGTGAGGTTGGCGACGAAGAGCGCGCTCAGAAAGACAAGAAACGCCGTGAGATCCGCGACAAAGCCCGTCATCCAATAGACGAGCGACCCAAAGAGAATGGATTCGCCAATCGCAAACGGGATTTGGGCGAGCGACGTCGAGAGCACGTATGAGGATGTGCGGTAAAAGTGCGCGCCGCGCTGCTTGTAAAAAATCGCGCGGGAGGCGAAGAACGTGTTGACTTGGGACGCTTGGCCAATGGCGATAAACATGATGGACGAAAAGATCATGCCCATGACGACCTGCGCCAGCGTCGTGTCCATCTGATAGAACGTAAGGCCATAGAGGAGGCCCATGATGACCACCATGGCAAGACGGCCTTGGATGTACGCCGTGTTGCGCAGCATGAGCTTCCATTGACGCTTCATGACGGTCTGCGTGCTCGCCCAAAACGTCTGTCGGTACTGCGGAAAGTCGAGTTCAAAGTGGTTGCCGTCAATCGGCCCTGCAATCCGCTGCACCATGCTGGCGTAAATCTCCGAGGCTTTGAACCGCGCTGCAAAGTCGGCTGCCGACCGAGGCACCTTGGCTGCGCCTGCAGTCACGTAAAGCGATTGCTGGTCGGTCCTAATTCACATCGCTCTCAGTCACGAAAATGAAGTGATGGAGCGAGTACCCAAGGTCGAGAAGGTAGTCGGCGACATCGCGCCGGGCGGGGCACACAAAGCCAAGCGACTCAAAGTACTCGAGCACTTGCGTCCGCGGTCCGTGGTACATGACGTGGCCGTCGTTGAGGACAAGGACGTCGTCAAACTGCTCAAACACTTCGGGCGATGGCTGCAGAAGCGAGATGACGACCGTCTTGCGAAAGGTGTGGGCGAGGCGCTGACTGGCCTTGACAATATCGAGTGTCGCCGCCGAGTCGAGGCCAGTGCTGATCTCATCCATAAGGTCCACGAGCTTCATACCAAACTTCATTTCGCCCGTGGTGACGCGCTTGCGCTCGCCACCCGAGACGCCGCGCAGCATTTCATCGCCGACACACGTCTTGGCGCAGTGCAAGAGCCCCAGTGCCTGCATGATGTTGTGCGGGTAGTTGTCGTAAAAGTGCTGAATCATCTTGGTTGCCAACTCGTTGTCTTGGGCCGTCCCTAGTCAAATGTGAGAAAAAACCACTGCAATGTGAAAGTACCTTTGTGGAAGGCTTTGGCGATCGTGAGCGGCATCGACTTGCCGCCCGAGCACTCGTTGGCAAACTGAAGCGTCTCTTCCACCGTCAGCGTCGGATAATGGACGTCGCGCTGGCCCATGTACGAGATGGCTTGGGGCAGCACGTGGAGCATCTCGTCGCGCTTCTTGCCATTGTACGTAATGTTGCCTTGGATCTTGACGTTGGACGAGACGGGAAAACGCCCCGAGAGAACCTTCATGAGCGACGACTTGCCCGAGCTCGGCTGTCCGAGCACGAGCGTCATCGTGCCCGGGCGAAAGGCGCCGGTCATGGGCTTGAGGATTTCCTTGTGCTCGATGTGCTTCTCGCGCGTGAAGGTGGCGGCAATCGCAGTTGTGAACGCGTTCCAGACCGTCGGAATCTGGTGCGACCGCGTCGGGTTGACTACAAAGTCGGCCTTGATCGCCAAGTCTTGGAACCGGATTTCCATCTGCGGCAAGCGCTGGCCCAACGCCGCTTGGATGACCTCGAGGACCTTGGCGCTGGCCGCGGGCGCCATCGGGTCAGTTAACCACTCGAGGGTCGGGGTCTTGGTCTCCATGGTAATCTAGCACTGCAACGAATCCCATGCAGCGCCAACGCGATCATGCCCGGAATGCAGTACCATAAACAGGGACGGCCATTATCTCCGGTGCGTGTCGCTTCGAATGGAAGCACGCTGCTATTGGTGCTAGGAATAGTCAGACACGACCCTGATAGCGCAGCATAATCAAGCTTGAAACGAAGGGATCAATCAGCTTGGTGGGACGTACTAATAATATACGAGTTCCCGATAGACATTGCCCCATCGCAGCGACCAAACTCGTTTTGGCTAGTTTTGCAGCAATCTGATTGGCCTGAAAAATTCGAAGCTCCGCTGATTGGCTTAAATATAGAAGTGCATCATGCGAGCAGCAACGTCGATAAAAGGATTGAGTACTAGCATCATATCATGTAATCATATTTATTTATAAGAACGTATATGTCTGCATCTTAGCGCTGCTGGTGGTTGACGTAGCGCATCGCGAGAAGACCAAGGAGGCGGAAGACGAGAATGCAGCCGATGAGCACGAGCACGTACGTCCCGTTGTCCGACTCCTTCATCTGGAACATGACTTCGACGTACTCCTTCATGGTCACCGACGTCGCGTTGTTAAACTTGGCGACAATGAGCGATTCGGGGATGCCTTCCATGTTGCGGCAGCCGAGATCGTTGCCACCCGGCTCGTCGCAATGGCCAAAGACCGTCGAGACGAGAAGGCCAAGAGCGTATTTTGGCGGCACGATCGTGTTGAGCCAGCGAAGCCCGGCGGGAATCGCAGATGTCGGCGGGTTGAAGCCCATAAAGAGGAAGAAAATCGAGCTGATCAAGCCGCCAATGACGCTCGCAACCTCGATTGACGGCAGTGCGCACGCCAGCAATTGGCCAAAGTAGACTTGCATGAGTACAAAGAGCGAGAGGTAGAGCCAGAACCAGATGCCTTGAACAAACCCGACAAAGCCCGCAAACGGATAGAAAATGACGGTAAAGATCGCGCAGCCAACGAGCACATAGGGGATCTCGACGAGCGTCGAGCCGAGAAAGTACCAGAGCGCATTGTACGTCTGGCACGCGCGCTCGCGATAAAAGCTCGCACGCTCCTCCACAAAGAGCGGGAGGACGTTGTTGAAGCCCATCATACCGATGAAAAGCGACGCCATGAAGACGATACCGACACCGGCGTTGAGCCCGTTGAACGTCGCGTACTCGGTGTTCATGTATATGACGCCAAAGAGGAGGCCCATGCCCACATTGACAAGCATCTGGGTCAGCGTGTACGACGGCGTGCGCCAGTACATGCGCACGAATCGCTGGAGGACCCACTTGCACTGCGTCGCGGGTGTCGCGGCTCGCTTCTTGCGGAAAACCATCTCTTCTTGGATTGTCGTGGCTTCGTCTTCGAGGTCGGCGACGAGATCGCGCTTGAGGTCGCTGGCGTCATAGATGTCGGCATAGTCGATCGTCGACTCGACGACCGCCGTGCCAGCACCAATGACCTCGAGCATCCATGTCGCCGGGTTGTGCCCGGGTTGGATCTTCTTCGTGGCTGGAATCGCCTCGAGGTACGAGATCAAGTTGGCGCCACCGGGCCCGAGGTCGCCAAAGTAGACGGTCGCACCACCGCGCTTGAGCAAGAGAAGCTGGTCAAACACGGCAAACACCTCGGACGACGGCTGATGGATCGTGCACACAATCGTGCGACCCGACTTGGCGATCTGCGTGAGGCCCTTCATGATGCGCAAGGCCGCCCGCGCATCCAGCCCCGACGTCGGCTCGTCCAGAAAGAGGATACTCGCGTTCGAAGCGAGCTCGACACCGATCGTCAAACCTACAAGTCATGTAGAGTTAGCACCCAACACCAATGCGAGCGATAGAGACGGGACGTACGCTTCATCTGCTCAACCGACGACCCGCGAACGATGGTGTCGGCCAAGCCGTGCATGTCCAGCAAGGTGAGGCACTCCTCCACCGACGCCATCTTGTCAGCATCCGAGACGTCGCTGGACTGGCGCAGAAAGGCGCTGAACTCGAGCGCTTCACGGAACGTGGCCGACTCACAGTGCTGGTCGGTCTGTTCGCAGTAGCCGGTGACACGGCTGATGGCGAGCTTCGTGGCGGGAAAGCCGTTGAGTGTGATGCTGCCTTGGGTGGTCCCGCCGGTCTTGCGGCCAGCGAGGACGTCCATGAGGGTGGTCTTGCCGGCGCCGGACGAGCCCATGAGCGCAGTGATGGTGCCGGGGCGCGCATAGCCCGAGATGCCTCGGAGCAGATGCTTGTCTTCACCGTTCTTCTCCTTGACCGTGTACCAGACGTCTTGGAACGTGAGCGTGACGGGCGACACGCGGGACGGCGGCATCGCGATGGCGACCGAGCCGTCGCTGGAGCTACCCGCCGGCGTTTTGGGCATGCCCTTGTACGACGCATCGGCGGCGTTCGGCTCGATCTCGTCGACGACGAGGCTCGTGCCTTCCGGCGTCTCGTAGCGCTTGTACTCGAGGAAGAAGAAGGCGAGCATCATGAAGACGACGTACGCCGCCGCCATGTAGAGGAAGCCGTAGACGATCCAAATCCGGTCGGCCGTAAAGCCATAGAGGTGGAGCTGGTACGTGCCCATGTTCATGCCTGTGCGCTCGCAGTACTCGATGCCGCCGTAGCTGCACTGCTGGAACTCGTCGCTTGCATACTGGTTGACGGCAAGTGCGCGGAAGCACCACGTGAGCGGGTTGATCCAGAAGATCCAGATGCAATAGTCGGGAATGCTGTCCTTGGCGATCATAAAGCCCGCAAAGAGCACGTAGAGGAGGACCGAGAGGAACGTGAGCGGCTGCGCCATGAGCAGGTTTGGCGCTGCCGACGAAATGAAGAAGAACCAAGTCGCAAACGTCATGTTGGCGAGCACAAGGGCGCAGAGAAAGACGAGGAACGCCGAGGTTTCGGCCACAAAGCCCGTCATCCAGTAGACGAGCGAGCCAAAGACAATCGACTCGCCGATCGCAAACGGGATCTGCGCAAGCGTCGTCGAGAGTACGTACGAGGCCGTGCGGTAAAAGTGCGCGCCGCGCTGCTTGTAAAAAATCGCGCGGGACGCAAAAAACGTTGGCACTTGCGACGCTTGGCCGATCGCGATGAACATGATGGCCGAGAAGACCATACCAAAGACGACCTGGGCTTGCGACGTGTCCATGTCGTAAAAGATGAGGCCGTACAGGAGACCCATGATGAGCACCATCGAGACGCGGCCTTGGATGAACGCCGTGTTGCGGAACGTCAGAATGAGCTGGCGCTTCATGACCGTGACCGACCCGTCCCAGAACGACTGCCGGTACCGCGGGAACTCGGCGACGTGGTGGTGGATCTCGAGCGCACCAAGCACGTGGTTTTCGTGCTCGCTAAAGATGGCCGAGTTGCGAAAGCACACGGCAAAGTCGTCGGCCGACGTTGGCACGACGAGCGACTCGGTCGCCGAGACGTACTGTTCGCGGGTGCTAAAATAGAATTTCGAAGCTGAGAAAGTGCAATCTCAAAAACATCGAAGCCATACCCGAGGTCGAGGAGAAAGTCGGCCACATCGCGGCGCGGCGGGCAAACAAAACCAAGGCTCTCGAAATATTGGAGGACCTCGGTGCGCGGGCCGTGGTACATGACATACCCGTGTTCAAGACGAGGAGGTCGTCAAAGAGGTCGAGCACCTCGGGCGGCGGCTGCAAGAGCGAGATCACGATCGTCTTGGAGAACGTGTGCGCCACGCGCTGACACGCCTTGATGATGTCGTAGGTAGCCGCCGAGTCGAGACCGGTACTGATCTCGTCCATGATGTCGACAAGCTTCATGCCAAACTTCATTTCGCCCGTGGTCACGCGCTTGCGCTCGCCGCCAGAGACACCACGAAGGAGCTGGTCGCCGACAATCGTGCTGGCACAATGCGTGAGGCCAAGCACCTTGAGGTTGATGTCAGGCGAGTGCGTAGCAAAGTGTTCGACAACTTGGCTCGCAAGCAGGTTGTCTTCGGCCGTGCCTAGGTGTACAACGTAAGAATAAGAATGGGCCATAGGATTAGATAGATCGTACCTTTGTCGAACGCTTGTTTCATCGTGCGAGGCATTGCCTTGGCACCCGAGCATTCGTGAGCAAATCGAAGCGTCTCTTCGACCGTCAGCGTTGGATAGTGCACGTCGCGTTGGCCCATGTACGAGATGGCTTGAGGTAACACGTCCAGCATCTCCTCGCGAGGCTTGCCGTTGTAGGTGACTTGGCCTTGGATCTTGACGTTGGACGAGACGGGAAAGCGGCCCGAAACGACTTTCATGAGCGACGACTTGCCTGAGCTCGGCTGGCCAAGGATGAGTGTCATCGTGCCGGGACGAAAAGCACCGGTCATGGGCTTGAGAATTTCGCGCTGGATGACGCGCTTCTGCGTCCGCCCCGGCAGCATGGTCGTCAGAGCTGTCCAGACAGTCGGGATGCCTTCGGTGGGCTTAGTGCTGACTTCGACGTCAGCGGTGATGGCAAGATCTTGAAACCGAATTTCCATCTGCGGCAGGCGTTGCCCCAAGGCCGCCTGGAGGATGTCGACGACACGACTAGCGTCGAGCTCGGAAAAGTCGTGGCCCGTCTTGAGGGTGTCGACGCGTGTGGGCATGGTGGAGGATTGCGTTCTGCCTCGACGCCACCGAGGTTGCGCGTGTTGTGCATAGAGGCGCGAGTCTGCAACCACAGCTTGCCACGTGGAAACATATGTTTTCGATTTGTTTACCGCGAGCAAGTGTAGTGAAATCAACGCGTTTGATTGGCCCGCATTGATTTTCACGCCAGCCCTTGCGTGCGTGATCTTGAGATCACGCCACAGTACACTGGCAAACTGTATCGGATTATCCTATGGGCGGACAGAGTAATGGGCCAGGAATCTCTAAATTTGTTGTCAGCACCTCGTTCGTCGCAGACTTCGACTTTGAGTCGTAGAAATTATGCGTGGCGCTGAGACGATGATGGCTGCCGACCGTTGCGCGATCAAATTGTGCGATACCTGACGCTACACTACAAAAGGCGGCTGCGCAGCGTGAACGGGTGAAAATGGCGACATCCTCAAGCATCGACTCTGGTTATTGCTCTGGATGCGAGACGCACTCGGATGGCATGACATCCGCAACAACAATGTCGCCGTGGTGCACGCTGGAAGCGTACCGGTATCATAATGCAAGACAATTGACGTACCTAAGAAGTGCGATTGGGTGGTCATGTCTGCTGTCAAAATGGTTAGCAAAGCTGTTAGCAACCAAACGAGTCTTGCTGATGTGATTTGGGGCAGCGATATCGTTTTAATTCACCATTTGTATGATTCATAGCAACCAACACGATAGTTGATACTCCGAGGTCCTTCACCATAGCAACGCTTGCTCGAGATCTTGTGCCAATACTTGAGCCAAGGCGTTGTGTTTAGCAAAGCTGGAGCTGCATACAACGCGTTTCCTGTCCGGCTAACACGATGTGCCCAAATAAAGGGACCTTGGTTTCTGCGCATATGTCGATCTTTCTGCGGCTTCACATTCCACAATACCAAGCCCTCATGGTACATTGCACTCGGTTGCTTTTGCTTCCTTCAATGCGTTTCGTGTCCAGTTGGTGGGCATTGATGAGAAATGACGTGCTTCGATGCCCTTGGTGGCCATGCAACGATCTTTGTTTGCAATCAGCCTTGGCCATCGTTCAAGCACGAGGTAGCGTGAGCAAGAGACAGGTTGGGCCCCTCAGGTGCTCCACAACTGCGCGCGATGTCCATGAAGCGAAAAGCTCAGATATTAATCGTGTGGAAGAATACATCACCTTCAACGGGATTGGTAAACTTGGCGTCGAACAATTGAGGTTCTCGAACAATTTAGAAAATAGCCCCTTGCGTCTCACGTGTCCGAACTGTCTGTGCTCACAAGTACCGCATCATCACGCACGCACGCGCTTGTGTGTGTCGCGGTATCTAGCTTCAAGCCAAACACGCTGTAGATGCGTGCTATAAATTCGAACAATTCGCAAAGATATGGTGTCGACCAATCAAAACGCACCTTGAAGGATCCGACGCTGTCGACGATCAGATCTGGATTGGCCAAGAAGCGACAAGACAGACCAGCAGCGAGGACCGGAAACATGGCCACACCCGACACCTCAGCGCGCACAAGCGCCGTCAGCGACACGGACTGGATATACGACACGTCCGAGGAGCACCACGCCAAGGCAGCGCAGATCATCCAAGCGGCGATAGGGCAAAACCTTGCGCAGATGGAGATTCGGTTCCAAGACCTCGCCATCACGGCCGAAGTGACGGTGAACGCCAAGAACTCGCAAGAGATTCCTAGTGTCTGGACGGCCTTGAAGGGCATGGTGACGTTCCAGAAGAAGCACGTCGTCCACAAGGAGGTCCTCAAGCCCATGACCGGCGCATTTCGCCCGGGCACCATTACACTCGTGCTCGGTCAGCCAAGTTCAGGCAAATCCTCGCTCATGAAAATCCTCTCGGGGCGCTTTCCGGTGGCCAAGAGCGTGCATGTGGCCGGCGCCATCACGTACAATGGCCGGCCGCGGGCGGACTTGCTTCCCGTGCTGCCGCAACTCGTCGGGTATGTTGGGCAGCGCGACTTCCACTACGCGACAATGACGGTCGAAGAAACGCTCGAGTTTGCACACGAGTGCTGCGGTGCGAAAACGCTCCTACGCGAGCTGATTGACGGCTTCCACAAGGGTACAATCCCATTCAACTTGTGTGAATCACTCATAGGGTTCTTAGGGACGGCTGAAGACAACGAGAGAGCCAAGGAGACTGTCGAGGCATTTATTACCAACTTTCCCAAGCTCGTGCTCAAGACACTCGGGCTAAGCCACGTCGCCAAGACGATTGTCGGCGACCAAATGCTGCGCGGCGTCTCGGGTGGCGAGCGCAAGCGCGTGACCACGGGCGAAATGAAGTTTGGCATGAAGCTCGTCGATCTCATGGACGAGATCAGCACTGGTCTCGACTCGGCGGCAACCTACGATATTGTCAAGGCGAGCCGTACCCTGGCGCACACGATGCGCAAGACCGTCGTCATCTCGCTTCTGCAGCCGCCGCCCGAGGTGTTTGACCTCTTCGATGACATCCTCGTACTCAACGAAGGCCACGTCATGTACCACGGTCCACGAACGCAAGTGCTCGGGTACTTCGAGGGCCTCGGGTTCCACTGCCCGCCGCGGCGCGACATTGCCGACTTTCTCTTGGACCTCGGGTATGTCATGCCACGTTACCACAGCTGAATTGTCTCATTGTAACGCTTGTAGAACGGACCAGCAGCGGCTGTACCAGACTGGGACGTCGGCCAATGTGCCACGCGCCGCGCACGAGTATGCGTCGAGCTTCCGCCGGTCGCCTATCTACCAAGACATGGTCAACTACGTGAACGGTCCGACGGACGGCAACTTCTACGAGCGACCGTTCCCGAAATTCCGCCAGTCGTTTTGTGCGAGCACGGGCACCGTCGTGAAGCGCCAGATGACGCTCATGGTCCGCAACACGGCGTTTTTAAAAGGCCGCTTCATGATGGTGCTCATCATGGGCCTCCTCTACGGTCTTACGTTCTACCAAATGGACACGTCGATCGCCCAAGTCGTTGTTGGCATGATCTTCTCGGCCATCATGTTTGTGGCCATTGGCCAAGCGTCTCAAGTCAACACGTTTTTTGCGTCCCGCGCGATTTTTTACAAGCAGCGCGGCGCGAACTTTTACCGCACGGCCTCGTACGTGCTCTCGACGTCGCTCGCGCAGATGCCGTTTGCGATCGGCGAGTCGGTTGTCTTTGGGTCGCTCGTCTATTGGCTCACGGGCTTTGTCAACGACATATCGGCGTTCGTCGTCTTTCTCTGCGCGCTCGTGCTCGCGAACCTCACGTTCGCGTCGTGGTTCTTTTTGTCTCGTCGGCCGCCCCGAATCTGCTCATGGCGCAGCCGCTCACGTTCCTCTCGATTCTCTTTTACGTGCTCTTTGCGGGCTTTATGATCGTCAAGGACAACATTCCGGATTACCTCATTTGGATCTATTGGATCAACCCGCTCGCATGGTGCTTCCGCCTGCTCTCCGTCAACCAGTACGCCAACAGCGAGTACCAAAAATGTATCTTCGAAGGCATCGACTATTGCAAGACCACGGGCATGAACATGGGCACGTATCAACTCAGTCTCTACGGCTTCTCGGCGAACCGTATCTGGATCGTCTATGGCTTCATCTACATGGCAGGGGCGTACGTTGGCTTTATGGTGCTCTCGTTTATCTTCCTCGAGTTCAAGCGCTATGAAAGCCCTGAAGGTACCAACGTTGTCGTCGAAGAAGAGCAAGCGCAGCAAGACGAAGAGTCGAGCTACGTCGCGATGCCCAACTCGCCAAGTCAGTCCACCGCGATCGATGTCGGGCTGTCACCTCCCCGCGTCATCCCCGTCACACTGACGTTCGAAGACGTCTGGTACTCGGTGTCGGACAAGAACGGTCAAGAAAAGCATCTACTTCACGGCGTCTCGGGAATCGCCCGCCCAGGCACCATCACCGCGCTCATGGGCTCGTCCGGCGCCGGCAAGACCACGCTCATGGACGTTATTGCCGGCCGCAAGACCGGCGGGACCATCCAGGGACGTATCCGACTCAACGGCTTTCCCGCCACGAAGCTCGCCATCAGCCGTGTCACGGGCTACTGCGAACAGACCGACCAGCACTGCGAGTCGGCCACATTCCGTGAAGCACTCGAGTTCAGTGCCTTCTTGCGCCAGTCCAGCGACGTCTCGGATGCCGACAAGATGGCGTCGGTGGAGGAGTGCCTTACCTTGCTGGACATGCACGGCTTGGCCGACACCATCGTTCGCGGGTCGTCGGTTGAGCAGATGAAGCGTACGTCCCGTCTCTATCGCATTGATGTCGGGTGCTAACTCTACATGCCTTGTAGGTTTGACGATCGGTGTCGAGCTTGCTTCGAACGCGAGCATCCTCTTTTTGGACGAGCCGACGTCGGGGCTGGATGCACGGGCGGCCTTGCGCATCATGAAGGGCCTCACGCAGATCGCCAAGTCGGGTCGCACGATTGTGTGCACGATCCACCAGCCGTCATCCGAGGTCTTCGAGATGTTCGACCAGCTCCTTTTGCTCAAGCGTGGCGGGCACACCGTCTTCTTTGGCCCTCTCGGCACGGGCAGCGCCCATCTCATCGAGTACCTCGAGGCGATCCCGGGGACGCCCGCTATCCAACCCGGGCACAACCCGGCGACGTGGATGCTAGAAATCATTGGCGCCGGCACTGCATCGTCGACGGAGCAGCCCAAGGACTTTGCGGCCATCTTCCACGACAGTCTTGTCAAGCAGTCGCTGACGGTGCTTCTCGACGCCGAGAACGAAGAGACGCGTCAAGAAATGGTGTTTAAACGCAAGCGGGCGGCGCTGCCGCTCGTGCAGATGCGATTTGTGCTGCAGCGTTTCGCGCGTCTCTACTGGCGCACGCCGTCGTACACGCTTTCGAGCGTCCAAGTCAACATTTTCCTGGCGCTGCTTTTCGGCATCGTCTTTGTCGACGCGACGTACACGACGTTCAACGGACTCAACGCCGGCGTCGGTATCGTCTTCTTGGCAACCCTCTTTATCGGTATCATGGGCTTCAACGGAGTCTTGCCGCTCTTCATTGCCGAGCGCAACTCGTACTACCGCGAGCGAGCGTGCCAGACGTACAACGCGTTCTGGTACTTTCTCGGCTCGACGCTGATCGAAATTCCGTACGTTCTCGTGTCGGTCGTTGTGTTCGTGACCATCTTTTACCCGTTTGTCGGGTTTACCGGCGCGGTCCAAGCCATCTGGTTTGCAGTCTACCTCTTCTTGTATGTGCTCATGCAAGTCTACTTTGGCCAATTGCTGGCGTGCGCGCTGCCGTCGATCGAGGTTGCGAGTGTCATTGGCGGCCTCCTCAACTCGATCTTTTTCCTCTTCATGGGCTTCAACCCACCAACGTCGCAGATTCCAAGCGGGCTCCGCTGGCTCAACACGATCGTACCTCCGAAATACGGTCTCTCGCTCCTCGTGACGACGGTATTTGCCAAGTGCGATGCGCCGGGCGACGCCGACCTCGGGTGCCAGCCGCTCACGGGCATCCCGCCGTCGTTCTTGGCATCGCGCTTCAACGGACAAACGTCGCCGGTGACGCTCAAGCAGTACGTCGAGACCATGTACGGCATGAGCTACGACGATCGCTGGAACAACATGCTCGTGCTCATCGGCTGCATCGGCGTGTTTCGCATCTTGGGCCTCTTGGCGATGCGCTTTGTCAACCACCAAAAGAGATAAACGGCTCTTGAAACATCGCCTTTTTCGTGCATTTAACACCAAATATACATTTTAAAATGCAACAAATGTTTCAAGAAAATGAAAGAAGTCATTCAGATCAACCATATGAAGTTCATTCCAGTACGTTGGATGGTACACCCTCCAACGCCGGGAGTTTATAATCAAAATTTTGGTATTTTATTCAAGGGGTTTGAAGATAGAAATGTCGCCCAGTAGAAGACATGGCCCAAGCAATGTGACCGCGTTGGAGGCTATACCAAACAGAGTTGTTTGCACGGTCGTGGCCTTCACGGTCGAACGACGTAATAGCATAGGGGAGGAGTATACCATACGTGCACCATGTCTTTCGATCTTGTAAATCTTGAAGCGGCGCCTGTCTAGCAAGGGCGATATGCCACGTGCGCTCGTCCTCTGGCTTGCCCTCTGCAATGGTACGACGTTGCCGCCGCGCGATAGCCTCCTCACGCATCCTGTAGCTGTCGAGGCATGGAAGCAGTGGAGCTGGGCTGGACCTGGTCCCGGGCCTCGCAGCGGGCACTCGCTCACGCTCTACAAGCAGGTCACCTTGCCTTGTGCATCAGACTCATTCGACGGTAGGACCCGCGCTGTGGTGTTTGGCGGCCGCGCCGACGACACGACGGTTTGTCATGCCACACACCACGGATCCACCAACTTGTGCCCAGACGCCACATGTGCCCAAGACGTACGACATTACGCAAGTCCAAGGCCAGATCCAGTTTTCCACCTACACGGACGAGCCAGGTGCGGGGAGGGTCCTCTGAGTTTCTAAATGTGCATGTCGTTAGTGCTCTCAACGTGCAAGGACAACACGTGCACCATCCCGATTGGCAGCTACTACAACGACGTCTGGTCCTACGACATTAGTGCGAATGGACGCTACATGTCGCGTCTCTCATCATCGCATTTAGATTGCACACGCTACGCCGACGAGAGCTGTCGCGACAAATCGTGGACCCAGCTCCACGAAGGAAAGCCGTGGGGAGGTCGGATCTGCGGATCGATATATTCGCCAAGAGTTTGGTTGTAGGCTGTCACATGGTCTATGGCGCGCTTATTTGCTCGCATCCCGCGGAGCGCTGGTCGACACTCCATTTTATATTGGAATGGCCACACGGCGCTGTAGGTTTCACAAGGCCGAGGTCTACCAAGACCACATGTTTATCTATGGTGGGTACGGGCAACTCTGCACCGACTACTGTGATGACATGTGGTACGATTTCGTATTTCGCACTTGATATATCGATATCTATTGAAGGTAGGCGCTTCAACTTTGAAGACAACACGTGGACCGAAATGGCGGCGCTTGGAACGTACTCGGTGCAAGGGCCAGGAAAGCGCTGGAAGTTTTCGTCGTCGGGCGACGGCACCAACATGTACATCTTTGGCGGCTACCGCATTTGGCACGGCTTTGCGCCTCAAAACAGGTACAAGAATGTCTTTCTTTCAAGGTTAATGGGTCGCTGTCTAGTCGCGCCAACCGCTGGTCGGACCATACGATCTATCCCAAGGGCGGGTACCTAGCCGACTTGTGGCAATTCAACTTTGGTATGGTAGCGTCCGTCAAATATTCGTACGATCTCGCTTCTAGCATCGCTGACGTGGTCGCAGCTGCAGCCAGAAGCCACATGTGTACCAGAAATCAACGCCGTACGATTTGAACTTGCCGATTATACGAGTGGTAAACTTGTCTGTCGTAGGCAACGGTATGTACGTTGTCGTGGCCACCACCCCGCGCCGGACACGCGTCGCTCCTCTACAACAACCAACTGTAGGTTTTACATACCCCTGCCTTGCCATGTATTTTTGACATGTATAGATTCATTCACGGCGGCTATCAGACGTTCTTTCCATACCCCATCACGAGCGGCGCCGGCGCCGGTCGCGCCACCTTTGCCGGCTCGGGTCCAGGTACGCCTTGGATTTTCGATTTTTCTCTTCGTATTTATTTGGTTTCAAAAATTACACATTGTCGAGTAGGATACACGCCGTTTCCAAGCAACCCCTATTACCTCGACGACCTCTGGGTCTACGACCTGGCGTCCGGCCTCTGGACTGAAATCACGCCGCTGTTGAACGTCAAGCCCGGGCCGCGCACCGAACATACCATGGTCGCCGACATGTGGAGATCGTTCTTGTCGACACATTTCGCTAGATTGCGGCGGGGGCCGTCTTTGTACTCTTCGGCGGGTATCTCTCCAACTACTACTACGAGGACACGTGGCACTTTAACTCGAGTCCGTTGCTGTAATCGATCTTCCTCGCAGCTCATGCAATGAGCCGTAGCGGGGAACCAGTGGCTCCAACAAACCGACTTTGTCCACGCACTGTACCCAATCAACTGCACGGACGACTTGGCGGCGCGGGCCGATCCGTTCAGCGGCACGTATCAGTAAATCCTTTGTGTGCATTTTTCTTCTTTTTTCTAGACCATGTGGATAGACCGTATGCACCCGACACCGCGTTGTTCAACTCGACACCGCCCTTGCTGTGGGCCAAACAACTACATTACGGCACCACAACGTTCTCTGTGACGGCAGACCCCGAGCGCCGCCTTCGTGTCAACCCACAGAGTACGTTTTAGCATCCTGTGACATGTCCGAATACCAGAGTAGGTGGCTTGTACCCGCAAGCGCGACGCCAGGCGCCGGGCTGGGACGGCTGTCGCGACCGCGCCGACAACCGGTATCCCCATGGTCTTTCCCGTGGATCATCCTTGCATGCTATCTGGTAGCACCGACTTGCCCTGGGATCTGCAATGGTCTCGGCCATCGCAGCGCGCAGCTCACATGGCAGTCTTCCACAAGGTCCGTTGTCCCATAGACCTCTTCTTTTCAAGCTTTGGACTAGGGCTATGATCTCATGCTGCTCTACGGCGGCTACGGTGCGTCTTCCTCAAAAATGTATGATGTCCATCTATCCCAAATCTGTCGTATCAGGTGTGCGTCGCGAAGAGCTCTACTCGCGCAATAGCACGACGCCAGCCTCTACATACGGAGACTGGTGGTCGTACAGGTTGGCGATAGCATCGCGTGCGCGGTTCTAATTTCCTTGTAGCTTGACCAACTGCATCAAAAACTGCTCGCTCCACGGTGTCTGCTCGTACGGACGCTGCATCTGCAACGAAGGATACTACGGCACTGACTGCTCCAACTCGTATGCGTGGCATTTCATCGCGGCTCTAAGAAGGCATTTTTGCAGGTCCTGCCCGGGCACCGTGTGCGATTTCGACCAAACGACGCAGGTCACGTCGTGCACGCATTGCTGCTTCTCAGGTCCGTGGCGTTGATTCCATCATTCTCCGTCAACTCTTTTCAAAGGCTTTGAACACACGGACAACGACACCTATGTGCCGGGCATTGAGAAGCTCCCTTGCACGGCCGAGAACGTTCATTACTCGAATGGGTACGTATCCTATCTTTCTGTTCGTTCTCGTAGATCGAAATAGCATCTGCGACGGGTTTGGCCAGTGCATTTGCCGTCCGCCCTTCATCGGGGTGCGTCCTTCTTACTGACTTGGATATAGGATGACCACCTCGCTCTTTCTAGCAAGACTGCTCGATCCGCAATTGTGGCCGCAACTGCTCCGGCCATGGCTACTGCAGCGTCGAGTTTCCGAATTCGCGCTGCCTCTGCGATCCTGGCTGGCTCGGCAAGTACTGCGACCAACAGGTTTGTTTGAACAACTGCTCGTACCCGAACGGCGTCTGCGTCAACGGGTCGTGCTACTGCACCCTGCTCTACGAGCCGTACAACAATACGCTGCCGTACTTGCCGTACATGGGCGACGACTGCTCCTTTATGATGCCCTTCGCCCTCGCGACAAGTCTACATCTCTCGTTCCCACTGCTTGCGCTGCTTGGCGTACTTTTTATCGCCGTTGAACCGTACTAAACGTTCAACAAAGAACTCATATATCTGGATGCTGGTGTTGTGAGGTACATGTAGGTAGGTTATCGTTGGGTATACAAGGAAAACAAACAGTCCCGACTACGAACCCACCTTGTCGCTCAGGAGGTTGCCCACGTCGGCGTCGCCCCACTCGTCCGAGTCTGCGCAAAAACGTTATCATCATGCCATGTCGAGTACGATGCAATGTACCGTCGGCGCCTTTGGTCGCCTTGGATCCCGCGCTCTCTGTATCTACGCACGACATTGTCAAAAGAAGGGCGAGGGACTTGACGTACTGCGATACATGGGCTTGGGCACAGCGTACTCGGACTCGGTCTCGGCCTACATGCATTATTGCGGCAAAGTCTTCCCCCATTACGATCGGTCATACCTCAGCCATGCGGTTGTTCTCCGGTGGCGACAGGTCGTGGCTGCTCGATTGGTGCTGGTACTCGTGCTGCTGCTGGCCATAGATGCTTCCTACATCCAGCTACAGATTGCATTCTCTTTATGGCATCTTTACCATCGTGTTGCTGGTTGTTGGCTTCCAGGCGCGAACTGCTGCGGGCACTTCCACGGCTGGACCCGCGCTGGTCCTCGGTGGCTACATTTTTCCAAGCACACCTCATGGACGAAAATGCTGCTACCTCGCGTCATGCCGCTGTTGGAGTTGGTTGCGTTCGTTTGCGCGTTCACCTTGGCGGCATTTTCTACTCAAATTCGTAAAAATGAACAAAAAGAAATCAATTTGGTACCGCGTTCGAGCTTGGCGAGCGCTTGTTGGTGGTGGTCGTACTTTTGCCCGAGGTCCTTGCAGATCGCGACGAGGTATCGGAGGCACTCGAGATTCTCAGGGTAGTCGTGATGGATTTGCTCGTACAAAATGAGCGCTTTCTGGTACGCGCCCATGCGGCGATGACAGCTCGTGACCATGAGTCGCCACTTGACCTACGCGATATTTGCACACACCATTGGTGGTTCAAACAATATTCGCACCTCGGACGGCTGGATCTGAGACGCGCGTTCGAAAAACTGGATCGCCTTCTCGTACAGCTCGCTCTTGACGTACCAGACCTAGCACCAGATCAGACTCGAGATGAGAATCGAAAATACAGACGCCGAGCCATGAGATAACGTCGAGGTTGACGGGAAAGTGGCGGTACGACTCGAGGTGGAAGTGGAATGCCTGGGTCTCGTCGTCGTCCTTGTTGTGGATCTGCCCGAGGCGTGCCAAGACGCCAGGGTCCGCGACGCACTTGGAAGAGCCAAAGCACGAGAGAAGAATGTTGAACCTTCATCAAAATTGATACCACAACAATTCAGCCACGGACGATGAATTACCACTTGACGGCTTGACGGTAGTTGCCCATCATATCGTTGAGATTGGCGATTTGATAGATAACCTAGTTGTATCAAGTTTGTATCAAGTTTGAAAATAGAAAGACCTCGGTGTTGGTCGACACGATGCTATGGAGCTTCTCAAACGCCTGGAGGGCTTCGTTGAGCACACCAATCTTGATGTTAACGAGCCTACAGCAATACTTCCGTTGCAAACGACATCCAAACATGCAAAAATGCGTGGAAAGAGACCCGAGGTTGAAGATGGCTTCGATGCAGTCGGCTTCGACGCCAATGGCTTCAAGGTACAGCTCCTTGGCGCGCTCGCACTCGTTCTTAACGTAGAGGCAGTTGCCTTCGGATGATTGATCCACATCGATGCGATTTTGTTCACGTTGATACCTTTGTTGACCAAAGCCTTGGCGTTGTAGCGCTGGTGGCGCACGGCGAGCGATGCAAACCTAGAATAGGGTTACCGATGGCCACACGTGTGGCTGGATCATGTACTTGTCGGCTTGGTTGTAGTCACCTTCGACAAAGTAGAGAAAACTCAAGTTGGTGGCTGCCATGGCTTTGAGTGCAGGGTCCTTCTTCTCGAACGCCTTGAGCACCTCGATGGCCTTGTCGAAATCCTTGTTTTTGAGAAAGTGCAGCGCTTTGCAAATTTCCCTAATCCGAAAAATTGTCAAATTGCACAATACCACGAGAAAATAGCACACATTTCGCTTGCAATTGGCTCGTGGTCTTGCTTCATGGCGTCAATGACCCAGTTGTAGCCCGCGAGCCAGTCCTTCTTGTCGAGCGCCGGCGCGCACAGCTTCGCAGCAATCAAGATGTACTCGGTCGCCTTCTTTTGGCGCGCGCGGATCTCGGCCTTGAGGCTACGCTTCCAGCATAAAGTACTATGGACAGAACATGTGTTCACCTACCCGTCCTTCTTTAGATGCACCGCCGACGACGGCGACTTCAATTCGCCGTCTTTGCCTTCGTCTTCTTCGAGGTCTTCGTCGCCGACACCTACGATCCATCGTCCCAACCCGTCCCACAAACATGACGTTCCAAGCACCTTCCATCGGAATACCAATGAGGTTCTGGAAGCCCTTGCGCATCTTTTCATGCTCGCCGATCGCGTAGTAGCAAATGATGAGGTTGAAGCCCGACTGGAATTCCGGGTTGCCCTCCATGATGTCCTCGAACGTCGTTGCCGCGTCTTGGTAGTGGCCAAGCTTGATTTGCGCCGAGCCAATGTTCTTTTTGATGTTGTATCGAATTTCCTTGCTCGTGCTCGGAATCTGGTCGAGTGCCATGCGGTACATGCGGATTGCAGTCGGGTACTGCTGCTGCTCAAAGTAAATATTGCCCTACGCACTATGAGACATGTCAATTCTATGTGGTTCCAACCATGTTGACGCGGAGCCGGCCGCCTTGGGGGTACTGCTTGTTCTTGACGATCGGTGTATAGCTCTGAATGGCTTCTTTCCACATGCCGTTGAGGTGGTACGCGTTGGCGAGGTTGAAGAACACGGCGTACGTCAAGTCGATGTTGGTCATGTCGGTGAGCCCGTGTGTCTCGCAGTGCTTGGTGAACATGCGCTCCTTCTTGCCTGCCTCTTTGGCCAGCCGCAGTGCCTCTTCGTAGTCGTGCTTGACGCTCGCCTCGGCGCTCTGCTCAATGTACGTGTTGACTGCCTTCTCGAGCTCGCGCGCCGTCTCTTTGGGCGAGTTCTCGGCCTTCTCGGCGAGCGGCGGCGCTGGCGACTTGCGCGCCTCGCCCAGCGGATCAAACATGCGCTGGCCAGCGGCTGTCTTGGGATTGGACTAGTCCACCACCATGCGTCAAGCGACATTGGACGAACGCAGGGTCGTACCGAGTAGCCTGCGCCCGAGACCGACGTCATGGGCCGCGCCACGTCGCCGCCGCCTTGTTGTCCCGTCTGCAGTCGTCCCGTAGGCAACTGGCGGCCCATCTGCGACGGCGGCGCGCGGAATGCGGTGCCCGGTGGGTTCATGTTGGCGGCCTGACCCTTGTTCATGCCAAAGTAGCCTTGCTGCTGCATGTTCATTTGCATGTTCATGGACGCCGTCTGCGGCGGCGCGAGGTCGATCGAGTAGTTGAAGCCTTCGTAGAGGTCTTCGTCGTCGTCGTCCATCATGACCTGCGCCCGTCCACGGCCGCCCGAGTTGTACGCGTACGCCATGCTTCCGCCGACGCTTCAAAACAATCTTTGCCCCGCGCCCGTTCGGTGCGCGCGATGCCATTGGCCACTTTATAGCCAATCTCCGCTTGATTATTACACGGAAATAGTGTTGATGTTTAAACATGGCACATGCCGAATTCATTATGCGCCAAACGCGCATGGGCCTTTAGTGGGCCTTTAGCGGACCACATCAGATCTCAGTACGTACACGCTGGCACGCGAAGGCGCGCGTGGAGAGATCAGGAACTATCCTGCCACCTCTGTCTTTTGGGCCAGTTTATTTGGTTGTTGTTGAAGTGGGTCTTCTATTACAATAGATATAAACAATGCTAAATAAAAATGTCGGACTTCGTTGTGTGTACTCGGTTGAGGGATCCAGTTTATTTGGTTACCGAGGCGACAGCGTGTCAACAACACAACGGAGGCTTACGCCGTGCGCGCTAGACATATCATGACCGCCACGCACAACAGGTTCGAAGCGGTGCAAAGCGAGATTCAAGAGGTCATTTTTCAACGTTTCCAGCACACTGGCCTGGAGCAAGTGCTATAATCGGGCTTGGTGACCAACCGTGAAAGCAGAAGCCATGAAGGCATCAAGGGCATCCGAAACGAAGGCTCGTATTATTGGAATTTTGACCCTTCCTGTCTACAATTTCCCACGTGGGTATGCTTCTAGTCGTCCTCGAGACCAAGAAATCAGCGTCTTGCAGCACGGCAACGTCGTCTTGTCCCCGCACCTGCGCGGGAACCGCTGCATTGGCGCAGACAACCGCCAGTGACGAGGCGGCGACAACACGCCATGCCAGTTTCGATGGTCATGACGGCATGACCATTTGATGTGACAATTCATCACTTCATTTGTGAGCCAATCGAACAGACGTATTTCCGTCGGACACTGGTTAGGTTTCAGGGTTAGGGTAATGTCCATGCAGGGAAAATTCAATGATCAAAAGTGCACCTGCTGTCCTGGTTGGCCTGGCCTCCTCGCAGAGCCTCTTTGCACGGTGAGGCAAATTACTTCGGCTATCCAGTCAGCATAAACTACCGGTAGTACCAACCTACGTCGGAGACTGGACTTTTCATCTTCATATACCTTTAGATGGCAAGCTGCAGCTGCAAACTATCTCTACATCCTGACTTGGATACCCTACTTGGATACCCTAATGACCGAGAAACGATATGCATCTCTATCGGCAAAGAAGCGCAGAACACAGTTATCAAGCCGACGAGGCAAGTCGAGTAGACATATTTATCCCAGTTGTAAGAACGCTAAAACTTATACAGCGGGTCCACGCGGCTCTGGTACTTGGCCTTGGCAAAGGGCGTCGGCAGTAAGTGGTTCAAGCACGCTTGCCCGAGGATTTGAATGCGCGCGTTGGGCGTAAAGTCGTACATTGTGTACTGCACCGTGCGTACAATATCATATGTCTCCACGCACGCTTCCCGCGCCGCCTCGTCGTAATTGCACACCTTTTGGTTGAGCGCGAGGAGGCTACGCAGCTGCACCGCCGCGTCCAGCGGGTTGCGGGCCATGAGTGCGAGGATCTTGGCGATATCCCACTCCTTCGTCGGCTTGTGGAACGCGCCGCGCAGCTTCTTGCGCGCGATCGCTTCCAAGTCGTCGGTGCTGCAGTGATCCAGCATGTGCAATCTAGTTCATAGTCGCTTGAGCGATGCTTCAGTATCCATTGCACGAATATCCAGTGCGATCCACCTACGTGTCAAACGTCTGCATGGCACTCAGGCGCGTGTTGGCGGCCACGAAATACGGTGTTAGCGCCAAGGGCGCATACTTGGGCCGCGCCGGCGCCAATCGCGGCGGGAAGAGACAGAGGTCCACGAGCGCCTTGTTGTTGGGCCACTTGGCCCGCACGCGCGCTGCAAGAAGGAGAGCGTCGTACTTGGTACCTTGGATCGTTTGCAAAAGGACCCACGGACACGCGTGCAGAAGCTCTTTGGCCGTCGCAGTCGCACCGCGTAGCACCGCCAGATGCAGTGGAAGGCAGCCAGCGTCGTTGATGTGGCGAGCAGCCAATGGTGCAGTTTCCAGAAGCGCTTTCAGGACAGCCATCTCATCATTGTACATGGCAGCGACGTGCAACGGGTACTCGTTCCGAATCGTCATTTCGTTGGCCCATGCGGGACACGTCGCGAGCAGCTGCAGTACAAACGAGGGCGGCATGCGATAGAGCAGCGCGTAGTGCAGCGGGTTGAAGCCCTTGGACGTATGCACGGCCGGTACTTGTGTCATTGTCATCTCGAGAAGGCGCATCAAGAGACTGGGCGGGTACCCTTTTTTGATGGCCAAAAAGAGAGGCAAGAGCCGGCGGTAGACGTGGGCCACAGCGCTGGGCTGGACGTCGAGGAGCAAGTGCAGCATCCCTTCGGGCACTCCGTTTACAAGGCCAAAGTGCAATGGGAACGCATTTTCGGAAACAGGTTCCATCGGACTTCCGTGGGCGATGCAGTCTTGCACGATCTGGAGCCGCAGCGAGAAGGGTTTGCGCGCGCTTCGCACCGCCAGGTGGAGTGGCTGCTCGAATTTGTTATTGCGTAGGCGAAAGGCCCCGGGGCACGCCGTCATGAGTCGCAAAAGGAATGCCCTTGGCGCGTGGTGCTGCAGCGCCAAGTGCAGTGGCGTCAAGCGCGTTGCTTGTGTCACCATCGTGCACGTCTCGATGCCCCGGGGTGCGTCCAAAAACGCATTCAACAATCGCATACTGTGGCGCATCTTGGGCGCCCGTGCCAAGAGGTGCATTGGCGTGTGCCCCGTCGCATTCACAAGCGACAGAACCTCGTCATGCGCTTGAAGAAAAGCAATAATCACGTCGGATGGCAAGGCCTCGCGAAGGGCGTAATGCAGCGGGTAGTCGCCGTGCTAGCCATTTCCACTCTCAGTCACTAAAAGAACTTGTATCCGTCGACGTACGGGGCCAAGTCGTTTGAGCTGGCGAGGGTACCGACGAACAACCAGCTGCGCGAGGACATGGTCGTGCTCGAGTAGTGCGGGCCACACGCCTCTCTGTAGTCGCCGCTTGACGTTGCAGAGCACGTCGTATATGAAGAACGCCGAGGTTCGATACGTGGCCCGGCCTTGCAGTGCCATGGTGGGCATGACGCGTTCGAGCCAGAGCCGGCGCCGGCGCAGCGCAAGCTTCGTGTGCTTCTCTCGCAGCGCAGTCCGTGGCGTTAAAATTTCGTGCTCGCCCAGCAGCGATGGCTTGTCGAACCGAACTTCTTTTGTGAGTCGATTGATATAGTACGACGCGCCCGTGACACGGTCAATGTGGTGGACATACCTAGTCCAAAGTGCACATCATATCGATAGCACATCGCGATACCGTTCGTTGAGCGTCAATATGAGTTGTCGACGGGCCCGCTTGGCGCGGTACATTTTCTGAATGCGCTGCGCGGCATCCGCCAGCATAAGCGGCGTGACGAGCACGACGTCATCGAGAAGACTCCGCATCGTGTCGACAATGATGGGGTGAATGGCAGTGACATTGATCGTGCCGAGGAAGCGCACGCGGCCGGCGTCGTACACCTCGGGCTCGGTTTCATCTGGCAGATAATCGCCGAGCTTGGGGGCGAGAAGGCGGTACTTGAAGTCCGAGAGCTTGTCCTTGAGACTCGCAAACGATACTTCGCTCAAGTCGATGGCTTTGAGAGACGCCAAGAGGGACGGATCCTCTCTACGTAACCATGGTCGACCTATTTCGTTAATGAATGTACGAGTACGCACTTTCCAGTGGCGCTAGCTGCCTTCGCGTCGGCCAAGAGATGGCCGTTGGCTTGTGCGGCCCTTTTAATATCGAGCTCGCGGTGCACCGAGACCCACCACGCAATGAACTCGTCGCAGTCCATTTGTCCGTCACCGCTCGTGTCGATGACTTGCATGAGTCGATGCCGCTCGGCGTCGGATATCGACCAATTGAGCCGGGCAAGGAGGTGCTTGAGCTCGTTCTCGTCAATTGAACCTAGTCGTTGCCATAAGAGATTCGACAAGAAACAACTTGGTTTCTACCCGAGTGGTCCGTATCAAATTGCGCAAACAGGTGTCGCAAGGCGCGGATCGAGTCTTTGGTCATCGCGTGGTAGTTGATGACTTGGGATGTGAGGGCTTGGGCGTTGAGGGACGCGATCGACCGCCGCTGCATACAGACCCACCACGTCGTAAACTCCTCGAGTGAAATGACACCGTCACCGCCCGTGTCCATGGCAGCCAGAATCTGTGGCAGCTGGGCGTCATCGACCGACTGCCCGAGCGCCATCAAGAGGTGCTTGAGCTCCGCCGCATCAATGGTACCTACCCATCTCAAATCGCCGTTCGAATTCTGCACAAAATACCGGATGTGTCTTCATCAAACCGACGAAAAATAGCGCGGACGTCGTGGCCACCAACGGATGCCAAGAGCGTCTGCATGGCCTCTTGAATCCCTGGCTTTTCCCACACGCGTTCGTTGGTGCGGCTGTTGATATAGACCGTTTTGCCTACACGGGATATGTTACATGCAATGTCGATATAACGAAATTGTGGGGAAACCTTGCTCGTCCTTGGATTCGATCCATGCGTCGACGGCTTCTTGGGCCCGCTTTTCTTCGCGCCGTCGCTTCTCCTGGGCTGCGCACGCCGTGTCGTAGGCGAGATACCTAGTCCATCGATTTAAAAAACAAACAAAAACTGCGCACCATTGCACAAAAGCTTCGGGGTCGACGACATGTGTACTCTCCGGGTCCAGATTGTGCAAGGCTTCCAAAAGAGCTTTGCCACGGCACACGCGGCCGAGAGCTTGCACAAGACTAGCATCGAAAACGCGTCAAAATATAGCAAAAATTGATGAAAATGTACCGAGGAATCGCGTTGGAATCGAACGGCGATGCCAAAAAGATGGGAATTGGGACTTTCAAGTACGTGGCACAGAGTTGCCGGACGTGATCGGCACGGGAAAGTGTCTCGTGTTGCGCTTCCCACTGCACATCCACGGCTTGCTTGGAGAGCCACCACGCTTGGAACTCATCGAGACTGACCAGCCCGTCGCCCGACGTGTCAATCGCCTATACATACGAGCATGTCTAGATGTCAACGCTACAAGAACGACGTACGCGAATCATGGCCTGCATGTCTGTCTCGTCGAGGGATTGGCCCATGGCTGCGCATACGCGCTTGAGCTCGGTGGCGTCCAGCGAGCCGGTGTTGTCCGTGTCGTACTGCTGAAAGAGACGTCGCATCTTGTCTCTCATCGTCACGGTCGAGTCTACATTGCATCGACAGATTCAAATGAGACAAACACGAGCTATTGTACCCGAACTAAATTTGTCGAGGAGCGCTTGAAGGTGCGACGTCACCTGCGGCGGCTCCCACTGACTCTCCTGTGTGAGCGGATTGTAATAGAACACTTGGCCGCTGCTTTCGTCAGTGTACTCTTCCCAGTCCCCCAACACTGCCTTCTTGTTGCAGCTGTGCATCCAGGCGAGCACGGTCGCTTTCGAGGCCAGGTCGTATCCGGGCTCAAGCGCACGGATGGCGGCTTCCACGCGCCCAAGCGGCCAGTCCGTGTACCCTAGCGTCTTGAGCAGCGACTGCAGCTCCTTGGCGCTCAGCGAAATGTCGTTGTCGGCGTCCAAAGAGGCAAAGAGCCGATCGATCTTGATATCGATCGTGGCACCGGGGGACTTGTCCAAGAAGACATGCAGTTGCGCAGGTAGCGCGGGGGGCATCCACTGAATGACCTGAGTGCGGTCGTTGGTGTAGAACACGGCACCACACTCGTCGATTGTCTCTGTCCACTCGGGAAAGTCCACGAGGCGTCGCCGCACACGCTGCGGGGCATGCGCGTACCAGTACTTTTGCAGCATTTCAAAGGTAATTCGTGTCGCGTCACCAAACCCCCCTAGAAAATACACCACCTGTCAGCGTTGGTCGACTTGGCACCGCGTAGCTACCAGCGACGTCACGCATCGTAGGAGGCACCGTTCCTTTCGGGGGCACGGGAAGACTCAGAGCGATGAGCATACTGCGCCACTCGTCAACGTCCAAGAACGCGCTCTGATCGATGTCAAAGCGCTGGAACCAGCACTGGAGCTTCTCGTCCATCGACGACTTGTCGGGCAGCTCGTAAGCCGCGAGGATGCTAGCAATAAGATCTGGCAACGCGTACACAACGTCGCCGGTCGTGTAGTCGTAATAGCAGACACTGCCATCGAGCTCGATCACGTGTTCCCAGAGACGTACGATTGGCGCCGGCTCGGCCATTGCCGCGTCGTCGATCTTGGACGCAAGGCGCGCTTGCCACCACGAGACAAAGACGTCGAGCTCAACAACCAAATCGCCGGCCATATCGAGGTCGTACATGGCTTGTGTGAGCTCGTAGCTCGAGAGAGCAACGCCGAGATGACGACAGGCCGACTCGACGTCGGAGAGGTCGATGGTAATGCGGTCTCGCGTCTCATTGCCGGGGTCGATCACGCAAAAGATGCGTCGTGCGGCGTCATAGTCGGCCATCGCGAGACCGTTTCAGATCCAACTTGGGCATTTGCCTTGTGTATAAACATTCTCGTTCGCGATTTCTGATACGACGATGCCGTGCAGAACCCTTTTCGCGATTTCTGATACGACGATGCCGTGCAGAACCCTTTTCCCAGAGCCCGAGATAGACCAGTTCATTTACATATCCTCGCGCCACCGTGCGCCTTACCACCGCACACGCAAAGCCAGAGCTCGCTAAAAGTTGACACAGGCTGTTGAGTTGGACCCTTGGTCGGTTGCTTGGACTCAAAGAATGGCCCCTCCGAAAGCGACAATGGATCAGAATACAAACCACGCATCCCATTTACGCTGCATGAGTGTATTGACTGGTACTTACAATGTACGTAGATAGAAGTTGAAAATATCATTCATTGGCAATGCAACGACCAAGTGGTTTTGGTCCCAATTTAGCGCATAGGTTTCACTCGCGAAAGGACGTCGATACAAATGCCTCGGATCGCGCCCACGTCGTCGGAGGACGCGGATGAGAAGCAGGACAAGGTGCACCCGCTGGGAACAATTCCCGCGGCGTCGCGCATGTCGTTCTCGACGGGAAAATCCCTCCGCAAGGCGTCGCTGCAGCCGGGCACGGCACCTGTCATTAGTGTCGACGCGCCGGCCGTGCGCCGGTCGTCGCTCGGCCTCTCCACGTCCATGATCTACCCGCAGTCCCCTGCGGAGCGGCACGAGTCGGTCAAGGTCACGCGCGCAATGGAGGAGCGGTACGGCTTCAACTTTCTCACCAACGAATTCTCGACAAACGCGAGCTTGGAGAAAGAGTACCAAGCGTACTGCACCGAGATCAATTTGAACCCGGCTTGCAACTCGAGCATCCTCCTCTGGCTGCTCTGGATCGTCACGAGCTTGATTGAGCTCCCCAAACTCATTGGCGGCGACGCGACGGAGCGGTCGATCTCGCTCACGAGCCTCCTCTTCTCGCTGCCCGTCCTGGTGGCCACGCCATTTCTCGTCATGATCGTCCGCAACAAAAAGTACCAAGACCGCATGCAGCTCATCTTTTGCATTCTCGTCCATTTCTGTGCCTTCTCGCTCCTTGGATCCGGCCTCGTGTGTGCGAGTCAATTCACATTGCACATTGCCCAGCGCGACATTGGCGGCATCGAATCGATGGCGGCCAATATGAGCGCGGTCGCCGCCTCCTTCTGTGGGTACGTGGCGTCGGCCTACCCCGCTTCGTTTGTCGGCAACCTCACCGGCCAAGTCATGGTGTCGACCCCGAACGCGCTCGTCGTGTACAACAGCGTCGCGCTCAATAGCTCGCAGAGCTTTGGTCTCAACAACTACTCGAGCTTTTGGAGTTATCCCGATCGGACGGGCACGCTTCAAATGACACTCGACTACTATGTCACGGACGGTATCGTGTTGCGTTGGACATGATGTGGTTGCTTGATGACATTATTGTATTAGTCGTGCTGCCGATTGCGCAGCTGAATGCGAATTTGGTTCGACCGCTCATCATCCTTCTCATTGCGCCGCTCTTCAAGCTTGACACATATTACTTTATCGCAACGGCACTCACGACCAACTTGTGCTACTTTATCTTTCTCTCGCTCGTGTTCCCGGTCACGTCCGATCAGTACCTCATTCGCAACAAGTTCTACCTCGTCTTTGTACTCGCGGGCCTCTCGTCCATCATGGCGATCCGCGTGCGTCAAACCGACCGGTATGCCTGGATGGTCCATATTGTCTCTATATATGATGTGGTGTTAGGTTTATGCGGCTCAACTTTTTGCACATTCGATCGGTCGAAGAAAAAGTGCGCATCGCCCAAGAACAAAAAGAGCAAATTCAAAATGAAAACCGGTCCCTCAAACGCATGCTCGAAGCGCAGACCGGCCACGGCAGCGACGCGGTCTCGCCGTCTCCTATTAAGGCGTGGGTACTTAAAAACGTCTAGTTGGATTTAGACTCGCCCATGGCCAAGGTTATCACGGACCTCACCAAGATCCAGCAGTCGCCCAACCTCGACGCCGGGCTTCAGCAGCACCTCAACGAGATTGTGACCTTGCTCACCAAGCAGGGCCACAACCTTTTTGCGCCCGACATTCACGAACAACTCAAGTCCGAGTCTCTCCTTTGAAAAGCGTAATTGTAAAATGGGCTGTAGAATGAAGCGCGAAGTGGACCTCGATGCGGATACCAAGGGCTGGGCCACAACCGTCCTCGCGAGCAAATCGTACCAGCGCAACAACAACCGGCGGTCCTCGACGCAAAGCGACGAAGAGTCGGTCCAGCCCGTCATGACGCTGCGACCTGAAGTGCGCCTGCCCGACGAAGCGATCTTGAGCAAAGTCAACGACATGATGAAAGCGGGTGGCTGGAACGTCGACATCCACGCGTACGTCCATTGTCATATTGTCATATTGTACACAATTATTATACAACGAAACGATGTAGCGTTTCGGAGCTCTCGCATGGGAAACCGATTTCCTACGTGACGTATGTCATCTTTGAGCGCCACAACATGTTCAGCTTTTGCTCGGTCGAGAAACACACGATGATCAACTTTTTCTGGTTCATCGACGCCGGGTACCTCCCCAACCCCTACGTACGTTGTCGTAACGTGTGGTGAGTATTGTCTGATGTGGATCGTTGTATATAGCACAACAATTGCCACGCGGCCGACGTGGTCAACTATGTCGAGTTTATGATCTCGACCGTCGACAATGGGTTCTTCCTGACGCTCCTCAACATCCAAGAAGTGTTTGCCGCGATTGTGGCCGCCGCGATCCACGACTTTCGTCATCCGGTATTTTATAGTCGTTTTGCTAAACCTCAAGGCGCGGGCTAGGGCAAAAGCAATAATTTTCTCGTCAAGAGTCAGCACAGCCTCGCCGTGCGCTACAGCGACTCGTCGGTGCTCGAGCGCATGCACTTGGCCGAGTCGTTCTTTCTTGCGTCCGAGCGCGACTTTAACATCTTTAGGTGCGTCGAAAATCTAATTTTCTTGATTTTTCAACGAAAATGGCTAGTGGCATGAAGCCCAAGCAGTACACGGAAGTGCGCAAGGCCATCATCGAGATGGTGCTGACCACGGATCTTTCGGTGCATTTGCAGCTCGTCGGGTCGCTCAAGGCTGCACTTCTCTCGCAGAACCGCAACGACGTGATGGACTCGCCCATGATGCTCATGAAGATCATCATCAAGTGCGCCGACGTCGGGCACTCGTCCAAGTCGACGCAGCTCCACGCGCGCTGGTCGGAGCTCATCATTGAAGAGTTCTTCCTCCAAGGCGACGAGGAGAAGGAGCTTGGCATGGAGATCTCGCCGTTCATGAACCGGTCGCTCGAGAACAGTGCCAAGGTATAATCTTAGGTCGCGTGCATCTGGTCTGATATCGCTGGTGCCTAGAACCAACTGGGCTTTTTCGAGTTTATCATTCTGCCGTTCTTTGATGTGGTGGCCGAAATCGTCTTCACGCCAGGCTTCAAGCCGATTCTGGACCAAGTGCACATCAACTACAATTTGTGGAAGAAGGCAGAGACAATGCAGCTCAAGTCCATCAAGGACATCCTCGATCAAGTGTTTTACGTGGACGAGCACGCGACCAACTCGATGAGCCGAATATCGTTTCTGCCAAAGCAGCCGCCAACGCCGGGCAGCCCGACGAGCAACGCGATCTCGTAGCCACTATCTATTGCCGTGTATAATGCAAAAGTAGATGCTTTCTTATCACTATATTCGTATTGAAGCATTACAGACATCGGTGGACCTTGTCCATGGACGTGCGCGTGCGCGGCCCGCACCAGAACGCGCTCCAGTCGCCGTTGGTCGTGTACAAGGCTCGGACAACGTAGATGCACAGGGCGAGATTGCCGACAAGCAGCTGGGCGAGACACCAGAAAGCGCATGGCCACGTGTAGCCGTCGCGCGAGAGCATCCAAAAGCAAGTAAAGAGGTAGCCTGTCAGGAGGTTGGCGCCCACCGCGTCAATCGAGATGGCGAGCTTGGCGAGCGAGAAGAGGCCAAACGACGAGGTGGACACGGATGCACCGAGAAGCGACGCGAGGTCGAGCATGCACAGCACGATGGCACATAGAGTCGCAGCGACCCAGACGATGGGCGCTGCATGGCGACCGAGGTCCGCCGTCTCGGCGGCGTCGTCTGCTGCGCGCACGATCATTGTCCGGATACCGTGCCACCAGTTGTCTGCCGGCAATCAACCGAACGACGTTGAAGTGGTCGTCCGGATACGATACCGGAAAAGATCGCGTCATTTTCTAGAAGTGCAAACTGGTCGCACTAAGATAAGAATCCAAGATGCCATTGCATTGGCACGCGCTCATTGCCGCGCTTCTCGTGCTGATCGTCGACCGCGCGGTCGGTGCATGGAGCTACGAGAACGTCCTCCGCGTCGACTCGGTGCAGGCGCTGCGGGCGTCGGGCATGGAGTCCACACAGAAGCTCTGGGTCCTCTGGTATGGCGACGACACCGCGGCAAGCGCGCTAACCGCTTTGGACGACGTGGCGCGGGAGCTGCCGTACGCGATGCGCGCAGGCTGGATCTCCAAGGAGGTCGCGACGTCCATTGGCCTACAGTCGCTCACGCCGCCGCTGCTCGTGCTCCTGCGCGAGAAGCCGACATGGAACCCATACAAGGAGCGGCTTTTTCGTCCGCCGGAGCCCATGCCGATTTTGCCGAGCCAGATGGACCTTCGCACGCTCAAGAAGCTCGTGCGGGAGCGTGCGCCGTCCAACGTTCTCACGGCCTGGAACAGCTCGTGGCCGCCAAACGAAACCAGGGCCGTGCTTTTGACCAAGAAGAAGACGCCATCGCTTTTGTACAAGGCGCTCTCGGTCGACTTTCCATCGATACGCTTCTACTTGGTGGCCGACGAAGGCGATGCGCACGGTCAATTTCCCGCCGTGTCCCTTCCGACGCTGCTCGTGGGCCCCTCCGAGGCCGACTACAAGTTGTTTCCAGCAGAGAAGGACTTGACGTCGTACGATGACCTCGCGAGCTTTGTCCGCGACCATGCACCTCACAACAACAACGACAACAACACAGCCGAGCCCGAGTGGCTCAGCACGGCCGCGTTGGAAGCAGCGCTTGCGGAAGCGCACGCAAACGGAAACGCCTCTGCGTGGCTCGTGCTTGCCCAGCCCGAGACCTCGTCGCCCATCGACGTAGCCTCGAGCGCCGAGTGGGCCCAATGCGTCCAGGACATCCGTTCCAAAGCTGGCCTTCTCGTCCGCATCGCGCTCGTGCTCTGTGATGCGTCGTGGTGTGCCGACAAGCCCGGCGTGTACCATCTTCCGTACGCCAAAAAACCTTCGATCTCGGCGGCCTCGCTAGTGCCATTGCCATCGGTCGCTGCATCCGCCGCGTCGGTGCTTCGCACGCTGCCCGACACGACGTCAGGTCTCTACGGCAGCAACGACTTGAACGCGTTTTTGGCCGCATGCTCTCGAGCGACACGCTCAGCTTTGTGCTTTTCACAACCAAGGACGAGGCACCGACGGTCTTTCAAGCCGTTGCACTCGCCTACGCGCCCCGCCTCCAGTTTGGCGTCGTCTACAAGCCGTCGCCCGAGATCAAGGCGCAATTCGGCATTGGCCACGTGCCGTCCATGGTCGCGTTCATGACGCCGCGCGATCCAAGTGTGCCCAAAGAGCAATTCTCCATGGCGTTCTACGACAAGAAACAGCTGGGGCCGCCGACGTTTGAGAATATTGCTCGCTTCCTCGACCAGCTCCTTGCGTCGTACGGCCCGGCAACAACGGCCGACTCTGACGTTGCTAGCATCGTGCACGTGCACAGCAGTGAGAGTTTGGCGTCGGTCTGCAGCGGCGCGACCTTGTGTGTCGTCAGCGCTGTCGCCGATACAATTGCACCGCACGAAGAGATGCTTTTGGAGCTCGCGCGACAGAGCAAGGCGGCCGGCAGCCCCGTTGTGTACGTCTGGCTCGACGGCACGTGTCAAGCCAATGTAGCCCAGCAGCTAGGTATCGAGAGCTGGCACTTTCCCAGCGTCGCTGTCTACTCGCCGCTCAAGCACCGCGTCGCAACGCACGTCGGTGTCTTCGACGCTGCCAGTGTGGAAGCCTTTGTACATAGCGTCTTGTACGGCAAGACACGGACCGTCGCCATTGATGGTCCATTGGCGTGGATGGACCCGGCAGCCTGCACCGCCCGCTCGGCAGAAGTGGTATCGCCCGTTGTCGAGGAAGACGACGACGAGGATATGGCCGATGTGATGGCCGAGATCCTCGCCGACGAAGCCCGGCAAAAGGAGGCCCGCAAGCGTGCGCTGCAGGAAGAAATCGAGGCGGCCAAGAAGGCGGTCGAGGACGCTGCGACGCCAAAGAAGTCCAAGAAGAAGCTCAAGAAAAGGAAGAAGAAGACGACCAAGACGACCGAGAAGGACGAATTGTAGTTTGTACACGTCGAGATATATGGGTACGCTCAATAAAACGAGAAATTTGATTGCCATCATGTGACTGTTGTTTTTGGACAGTATAAAAGTTGATTTAGACCATGTAGCCCGGCAGCGTATCCTTGGGCCCGAACGCGCACGTGCCCTTGTCGTACGCGTTGACTTGCGTCGCCATTTGCGCGATCGCGCAGCAGTTGCAAAAGAAGCCGCAGAGACAGTCAACGAGGCAGTTGCCCGGAATCCGGAGCTTGTCGCGGACAATGTTGCGCACAATCATGACACAAATGCCGCATGCAAAGCTAGCACTGCTCGAGACAATCGCCCAGCCGCGGTTGTCGCTGTCGTAGACGTTGCCTTGACTCGTGTACGTCGAGTACTGCCCCGCAACCACCGACGTGATGGACGCCGTGAGGTACACAAGGCCAAAGACGAAGAGGCCCATCATGTACGAGCCGAGGCCGATGCGGTGTCCGATCTGCGCAAGCGAGACGCACGGGCACCAGTAGGCCATGCAGCAGTTGGGCACGCAGTCCGTAAAGCAGCCACAGATCCCGGCCTTCCACTGACCGACGACGAGGTTGTTGGCGTCGACCTGCATGCCGTCGGGAGCGACAGGCTTGACCGCCGGCGTGGGCTGGATCTCGTAGGCCGTCGTCATGGGTTGCTGTTGGTTCATTGTTGTCGTGATTGGCGTAAAATGTAAAATGAGCAGCTCCAGACCAAAGTGTGATATCGTTGATGTTGTTGATTCAAGGAAGTGTGGTGAGACGACGATTCCAGCTGGAACGTGATTTGAACCTGGTGGTCGGTCGGGTACATTTCTCGTATATGAACCTTGTACCTTTCTTCATGCCGACGAAGTAACGTTAGGTGGATATTGCCGGTATCTAGCATATCTACCTTCGGTAGCACCGCTGCATAATCTCGTGCCACCAACCCGAGTGGCTCCAAGACGAAATCGTTATGTTTAATTCCTGGCGTGAACACAATATCCGATCGGTCGAGTGCGATTTGAGGCGTGGAAAAGCCGCGCTCCTCGGTGTCTACAGTGTCCTGACTCAGTGTCCACATAAGAAGCGACCCGTGCAAGGGCGTGTCTCATTTTTAGTAGACTAAACGTTGCTGTGACGCATGCTTTGATAGCCGTCCATATCAGTACCCGGTATATACTAGGTGTACACTCCTCCCCATATATGGTTTCGCTTTCTTTGCACCAAGACCGCGCCAACTATAATACAGTACCGGTACCGTTACGTACACGCAACAAAGAAACAGGGCATCGAGCTCTCTCCACATTAACGTTATGGCTTGATTGAAATATTTGAAATGGCAGAGATGTTTCGTATATTTCCTGGTGGATTTATTTCCGTTGAAAGGGCGGCGAATCTCAACGAAATTTCGTAACAATAATGCCGCCAAGTTCCACGAATGCGGACCTCCCCGTTCGCCGCATAAATGGCCTTGATCGAAGCAATAATATGAAATCCTCGTTTTGGCAATACACTGCACACAAGTGATTTGCCAAAACGAGGATTTCGTATCACTTCGATCAAGGCCATTTATGAACTTGCTGTGATGCAACTTGCCTCCGGTGTGATTTTAGAATCCACTTCACATTTTGTCAATTTTCAAATTTTATACAAATTCACCAGAGGTTGGTCTACATCCACAACGAAAAATTGACTTAAATTTTAAATTTCACTGGAATTTAACTTTTCCCCTGCGGTTGATTTTGAACCCAAGGCAAGCGACAAGTTGTCGCTTGCCCGGACTACACCACACGAAAAAATCTTATTTGAGGAAAAGGGCCACCTCCGACGGCGCTTGTACCAGAACTTAAATTGTATTAATAGAATACACAAGTTGTACCTTTCTTACAACCCACAGGTTGCGCTTCCCATTTCACTCCAGACAAACGCCGGGTGCATACTATGGCTCGTCGCTAGACCACATGGCTGGACCCTGTCGACCTGCATACCACCCACCTGCTGACCAACATTCTGAAATGGACCGCTCTCGTCGCGTGCTGGTGATCAGAGTGTTGGTTTTGGACGCGACCAAGTCCAACGACCACCAGATGGGCGAGAGCCGGCGTTGCAGGGGTCGCATTAGGATCCTTGTATGCCGCTAATTACCGTGTATTCTGCCAAGGAAATATTATCCATGCGCTCTCACTACGCCGTGCAAAAGTACCGACATCAATATTCTGGCGCGCTACGGATTGTTGCCCAGATAAGTTAGTACACGACGAGTTTCGCCGCTCATGGTACCTGATGCGCACTGATATGTTTTGCCTGGCATGATTGTGCGCAACATTGTCCGCGACAAGCTCCGGATTCCGGGCAACTGCTGCGTCGACTGTCTCTGCGGCTTCTGTTGCAACTGCTGCGCGATCGCGCAAATGGCGACGCAAGTCAACGCGTACGACAAGGGCACGTGCGCGTTCGGGCCCAAGGACACGCTGCCGGTCTACATGGCCTAGGCGGTCCGCAGAATATCATCACTCGAAGTATTTCGTAGTGCATCATTCATTTTCCCATCAACTTCTAGTGCCGTTGTGGTCAAAGCCCGTCAACGAGCCCAGTACCACTGTAAAAAGGGTCTTTTGAAAAATGGAGTGTCGACGGTTCGCGAGGGTTTAATCTTGAGCTTCGTTCTTGGTGTACCCAAACCCCGGACTTGGCGTCGGATATTTCATTACAGCAGCCTTCGATGTACTGATACTAGACTGCTCGTACGTGCAGACCATGTTGTGTGAGCATCAAGCGCGAAGTGCGGCACGGTTCCTGGACGAGACGGAGGCAGCTGTTCCGGCCACAGCGGACGTGTTGTCCACGCCTTCCCAGATGTGTGCGCTACTTCCGGTCTCGGTCTGGCGTACCAATGCCGACGCTCAAGAAATCGCGTAGTACGTTGATATCGGAAACGAGTCGTTTTGCACGGCCATCTGCCGCCATCTGCCGCCTCTTCCAGCCGCCAGTAGCGGTCTCGGTCCTCAAGCTCGGCGGGACCAATCTACGCACTCTTCGACACGGCGCCGCGCTACAAGGGCAGCCCAAACATTCGCTACGTTGGCACTGATAGCTTTGTGTAATGCTATCGCAACAACGGCGAGCTCGAGCTGCGGCTCAGCCTCCTCCTCGAGGCGCTCGACGTCCACGCATCGGCCAAGAACGAGCGAAACGCTGTCGACACAGGAGAGGTCTCGCCGCTTACAGTGCACGATCTCGTACTGCCCATGAGCATCCAGTGCCAAGGCACAAGGAAGACCAAGGTGTCGCCGGCGCCAGCGCGGAGCGTACGCCTCGGTCGTCGGTGTGAGCTGTCGGTGTGGTGTCTGTGAGCAAACTTCGAATATAATATATGTGTTGTCCAATCCAAACGCTTGCTTTGGTGACGCGATCGATATTTTCAACCAATCGCAACGCATTCGATCTTCGATAGATCTCGGGATGCAGGCCACGAGCGCGTGGTCAGGCCACGCCGTCGTCGCCGCCCTCGCCGCCGCCACATTCGCCAACACCCTCACCTGTGGCTTCGTCTGGGACGATCGCGCCGCGATCTTGACCAACCGCGACTTGCGCACGGACGAGACGTCGATGTGGGACCTCTGGAGCCACGACTTTGGGGCAGGCCACTCACGTCGCCGACGAGCCACAAGAGCTATCGGCCGCTCACAGTGCTCACGTTTCGAGCCAATTACGCTGTCGGCGGCTACAATCCGATGGGCTACCATCTACTAAACGTCCTTCTGCACGTTGCGGCATCGGTGCTGGTCGTCGCCGTCGGCCGTCGGGTGGTTGCCCCGTTCGGCGCTTCGCACGCGCCCGTCTTCGCCGGTGCGCTCTTCGCCGTGCATCCGATCCACTGCGACGCGGTTGCGAGCGTCGTTGGCCGCGCCGACGTACTATGCACGTGTCTCTCGCTGCTGGCGTTTTGCCTCTACGACGCGTCCGCGTCGGCCACTTGCACCCACTGGCCACTCTACGTTGCGAGCCTCGTCTGCATCCTTGCAGGTAACTCTTTCTCTTCTCACAGTCGACGGAGTGCCCTCATATCACTATAGCAACCTTGTGCAAGGAGCTCGGCGCCGCAACGCTCGGTATCCTCGTGACGCTCGAGCTGCTACGCGCCGCGCCGTCCAAGTCCAAAAGACTCGGTCCATCGGCTGGCGTTGTCCGCACGGCGGTTCTTTTCGGTCTCGGCAGCGCCGGTATTGCCTCCCGCATCGCGCTCAACGGCGGCCAGACCCTGTATGCGTGGTCGATCTTGGAGAATGACGTGTCGCTCCTGCCATGGGGCGTTCCGCGTCTCCTTACCACGCTGCACACGCATGGCTGGTACCTCTACAAGCTCTTTTGGCCGCAGTATCTCTGCAACGACTATGGCTTTCGAACGATCCCGATCATCGCGTCTCTCTTCCAGATGGAAAATGTCGGAACATTGGTGGCCTATGCATCTCTCTTGGTGCTGGTAGGCGTGGCGTTCGACCGCCGACGGACATCGCCGCTGCTTTTGCTCGCGTCCTTTGGCCTCTTTCCATTTGTACCGGCCGCCAACGTCTTGTTCCCTATCGGCACCGTCGTCGCCGAAAGACTCATGTACTTTCCCAGCGTCGGCTTTTGCTTCGTCCTGGGGTACGCACTCGAGCATGCGCTACGTGTCTCGATGCGATGGCAGTCGTTGCTGCTCGCGCTCTTGTTTCTCTCGCTGCTTACTGTCGGTGCCGCCCGGTCGATGGCCCGCAACTTCGAGTGGTCGTCCGAAACGCGCCTCTTTGAATCGTCGGTGCTCACGGCGCCGTGGAGCGTCAAGGGCCTTAGCAACTTGTCTAAAGTGCTGCTCGGACCCGATCCGCCGCGGGCCGCCGCGTACCTTGAACGTGCGCTCTCGGTCGCGCCACGCTACGCCGCCGGTCAATTGAACCTCGGGCTTGCCTACATTCGCATGGGGAAGCCATTGCATGCGATGCAGAACCTTCTCCACTCGATCGACGTCGACGCGAGCCTTGCAGTACGTGTGTATGTATCGTCTCGATACTTTGATAGTACTGTATTGAAATATTGAAACAAACGCGCCATCGTAGGCGTATGCGTATCTGGGCCGGTGCGCATCGAGCTTTTACCTCGCGTCGCAGCTAAAGCAATTTCCGACGAGCAATGCGACGCACGCGTGCCAGCTCGCGCACCAGCTGCTCGACTATACGATCGCCCAAGGCGCGAGCATGCCCGGTCTCTTCTTCGCGCGCGGTCTTTTAGCCTACTACACGAGCGACTTTAGCACCGCCGTCACGTATGCACATCTTATTCCTAGAACTCAAAAGCTTTTTGAGAGGGACGTAGGCAATTCCGCTCCACAGTGCAAGCCAACGAAGCCGTGCGCGCCCGAGGCTACGACCTAGAAGAGCTC